>NC_048235.1:10975818-10998654 GCF_002007445.2 Ailuropoda melanoleuca | reverse complement strand
AATCCCATAACGCCGGGATCACGCCCTGAGCCGAAGGCAGACGCTAAACCGCTGTGCCACCCAGGCGCCCCCCTACATTTTTTAGGACCCTTTTCCGATTTGAGATGACCGTGCCAATTTTTGAACACTTTCCATTCATCTCACATTTACTGAGTACCTATTATGTGCTGAGTTCTCTTCTAGATACTTGGAATATAGTAATGAATCAAATAGCAAAAATCCAAAAACAAAAATAAAAACTAAAACCAAAAAAAACAAAGAACAACGACAACAAAAAACCCCACCTGCCTTCATGAAAAATATATTACAAAGGTATAGATAGATCGTGAGAGCTGGGCATACAACTTGTGTCATTCATGGGTGTCCAGTGGAAACTGAAGAAACTTATGGGATCTTATAATAACATAAATTGTTGTTCTTATATTTTAGTTATCAAGAGATACTGATGCTTGACCTACCATTCCACCTTCTTTGATTCCTTCCATTCTAGTCTCCATGGAAATTGTTGTAGTCTCCATCATTGTAGTAGCCCCCTGATTGCGGGCCACCTAACCCTTTCTTGATTCACACTCGCTTAGAAAATCAATTTAATTAAAGAGTTAATTATTCGGTTGTGACTGTACACAAGATGATTCTGAATTAATCTTCTTAAAATACTCTTTCTATCACGGCAACCCTTAGTAAGTGGTTCCCCGCTGCCTAGGGATTCAAACTCATCTGCTAAATCTAGTATTCATGTCCCTTCATAATTATACTCATGTGGTCTTTCCAAACTCTTACCCTTCCACCTGCCATATCGTTTTGACTATTATAGTAAGACCATCCTATCGTTAGCTCCTTTCCCCGGGCTTAGATCCACCTCTAGGAATTCTACCACAGAAGCCCTCACAGGCTGATCAGAGGACTTCAGTTCTTTGTACTTGCTATCCTTCTGCTTGGGACAGTCTGACAGATTATTTTCCCAGATCATTCTCTCTCTCCAAGTGTGGGCCCAGATATCACTTGTACAGAAAGGCTTGGGCCTCAGGCTCACATCAATTCAGTTAGCAACAATCTCTGTGATAGGGAAGGGCAAAGAAGGAGGTGAGAAGAGAAACTAGAAATGTGTGCAAAAAAATGAAATTCTTCCCTTTCCTCCCCAATGGGTAATCAGTGGAAATCTCCTTATCTCGATATGTGAGTAATAAGAATTCCTCCAAATCTTGGATTTATTAATATCCTAGGATAAGAAAACTGTGACTTTTGAGTTTGGCCTACTCAAAATCTGTGAGACAAATTTCTCAGTTAACGGTTAAGGAGATTAAAAAAGTCTCATCCAATATTTATCTGTAATGTTTAAACTAAAAATACCAACCTAAGAAATAGAGCTATACACACATGGTCAATTGATTTTCGACAAAGGTGCAAAGGTAATCCCATAGGGAAAGGATACTTTTTTTCGATAGGGTACTAGAAAAATGGTATACCCTTATGGAACAGAAAAATACGTCATCTAGACCTTAACCATTAAGGATAAGCAAAAATTAACTCAAAATAGAGTGTAGAAATAAAAAATAAAAATTTAAACTATAAAACTTCTGGAAGGGAAAATAGAGAATCTTCACGACTGTGTGATAGGCAAATATTTCTTAGGACACAAAAGGAAGAAACCCTAAAAGAAAAGAAATTGGACTTTGTCAAAGTTAACATTCATCAAAATTAATCATTAAGAAAATTAAAAGTTAAGCCCATAACCAAGGACCAGTATTCAGCAGAATATATAACAAATCCTTTTAACTTAATAATAAAAGGCAAATAATTTTAAATAAAGGGCAAAAGATGTGAATGGACACTTGCAAATATACAACTAGCCAATAAATACATGAAAAAACCCCCCTCAATATCATTAATCATCAGAGAGAAGCAAATTAAAGCCATAATGAAACACCACTGCATTATCATTAGAATGGCTAAAATAAAAAAGATTAACCAAATACTAAAGACAAATAGTATAAGATCTACTTATATGTGGAATCTAAACCAAACAAACAAACAAACAAACTAAGATCAAGGGTACAGAAGAGATTTGGGGTTGCCAGAGGTGCAGGTGGGCAGTAGGTAAAATGGGTGAAGGGAGCCAAAAGGTACAAACTTCTAGTTATAACATAAATAAGCCATGGGGATGTGGTGTACAGCATGGCAGCTATAGTTAATAATACTGGAGTGCATATCTGAATGTTGATAAAAGAGTAAATCTTATAAGTTATCATCATAAGAAAAAATGTTCTGTGACTACGTATGATGATGGATGTTGTCGAGACTTACGGTGGTGGCCATTCTGAATACATATAAATATTGAATCATTATGTTGCATACTTGAAACTAATGTAATGTTGTATGTCTATTGTACCTAAAAAAAAAGAAGTTAACAAAAAGAAAGACTAACCGTACCAAGTGTTGGTGAGGACGTAAAGCAGCTGGAGCTCTTACAGAATGCAGGTAGGAAAGCAAAGTGGTACAATTACTTCAGAAAACAATTTTCCAGTTTCTTAGAAAATTGACATAAACTTACTATATGACTCGATAATTCTACCTCTAGATGTACCATAGGGAAGTGAAAACTTAGTTCTTACAAAGACTTCTACACAAAAGATCATACCAGCTCTATTCACAACAGCTTAAACTGGAGACAACGGACTATCCATCAGCAAGTTAAAGGGTAAACAAATTGTGTTGTATGTATTTGGTGGAATAATATTCATCAATAAAAAGGAATGAGATACTGACATACAACTCCATGGACACAAAAGTGCATATACAGTGTAAGTCCATTTTAATGATAGTCTAGAAAAGGCCTATCCATTTAAACAGAAGGCAGATCAATGACTGTCTGCAAAGAGAAAAGGCTAGAATTCACTCAGAAGGATCAAAAGAAAACATTTTTGGGAGAATGAAAATGTGCTATACCTTGATTGTGGTTGTGGTTACACGTGTACAAATGTGCCAAAATTCATTGAAATATACACTTAAATGAGTGAATTTTATTGTATGTACATTATTCCTCAATAAAGTTGAATGAAACATTTTTAAACAATGCAAACCTAAGTTTGTATTGCTGTTCATGGTTTATACAAGCTTCTTCAGATACCTTATTTTCTACCTTAGGCATATGGAGCTAAATATGAATATGTATTGTTTTGTTGGCATTTTGCTGCATCCATCCTCCTGTGGGGGTCCCTGGCTTTGCTAAGGTGATGATGATGATGATGGAAAACCAAACCCCACATAGTGAAAAGAGCATCCATCTCACGGGGTTATATTGAGGATTGAATCTGATAGCAGATATGACATGCTTAGGGCAGTGTCTAGCAATTAGTAAATATATCATAATTAGCAACTCCCTTTATTAATCTGATGTCACTTACACTTCAGTATCTTTATATGTCACATTAAGATAAAAATAAAATAAAAGCCTACCTTTCAAGCTTGTTATGTGAGTCAAATGAGTTCAGGTAAGTTATTTATGTGAAATTACTAGCAGTAGTAGCCCCCATTAGGCCATGGCTAGTAGGACTATGGGATGTATGTCATTGTGGCCCAGGGCAGAAAAGCTGTTTCAGGTAGTAGGAAGGCTTGACATGCTGACAGGGCTCCTTCCCCAGCTGAGAAGTCTCTGTTAAGAAGAGCTCTGCTTTGGGCGTTTCTGTCTGGCTGATTATTCACTTTGGGCCAGATCAACTGATTCCCAAACTCGAAGTCTTTTTCCGGGAAAACCTAGGAACTTACATCTTGATCTCAGATATCCTTTGCACTGTTTGTTGGCTGAATTGGAAGCAACCCCAAGTGGAAACAACTTCAGCCAAGTCTGAGTCCCTTCTCTGCAGTTCTATATAAGAGGGCCCAGCTCAAGACCTAATGTCTGCTTTCTTCGATTACTGATCTCAGAGTCCATCATTTTATACTGTTTTGTCTCCTCATTCTCTGTCTGTGGAGAGCCTACTCTCAGGAACATGAGATCATAATTTAATTGCTGCTGCTCTGGATTTTCTTTGCTTGAATGTGTTGTACAGTAATGCAATTACCAGTGTCAGGCAGGTAGAAGGCTTCCTCAGTCTATTCATTTGCTTAGGAGGAGAAAGAAGAAACTGAATTTTCAAGTCTACCTCAAATGAAGCACGGCTGTGCCACAATTTCCGGATAAGGCTCTTACTCATCGTACAAAGAAAGCACAACCCCTATGACTTAGGAGAAGAAGAAGAGAAAGAAGACCCCAATTTAGAAATACATAGCAATCCAGTTCTAAAAGAAAGGCAACACAAATGGCTTTACAACAATGTAAAAGTGTTTCCACAGATCACGTCCCTAATTACTTTTATGAGTTTAAAAGCTTGCTTTACTCATGATAGGTGTTATGACAAGGATAGAATCAACTACAGTTCTTTATAAAGTCTAATTCTGTGACTAAAATACCACACAATACAATATGGTAATATTGTAGACTTTCAAGTAAATATTTCCTGGAACAAAAAACTAAATCCTACGAGGCAAACAACAAACATTAAAAAAACCCTGTAATATATAAAGAAAATTTCCCACCCCTTGAACTCTTTTACCATAGTTTTACAGCTTTCCATTATACTTTTTTTCTGAACTGTTAACAAAATCATACTAGGCATCTTCTCTTCTTGTAGATACTTTCTTGCCCTGGGTTTCTCTCTTGTGTATTTTCTATTATATATTATTGTAATTAATAAAAGGATGTAAAAATTTGGTGGCAAAAATGTCTTTGTAATTATCACAATGAGCAAAATGCACTTAAATGTGGATGGTTAATAGATACCTTGTTTAAGCTTAAATGCATCCATCTCTGTGCTTAGCAAAGCAGAAGGGCACTGGGTTCTGTAGAACAATCAGAAATGCTTTAGGCTGCCACAGGGCTGCGGTATACATCTCAAATATGGACTTTGTCAGTCCTCCTTTATTTTGACTGCAGAATGAACTGCAAGTCTTAATGCCAGTTGACAACTACACGGTGCTCACCCACTAAGTGTCAACCTCTGTCAACATGTCACATACAAAAACGGGTAGGGTTGTATAATTCCTGTCTGTACACTCATGCTAACGTTCCTGTTTCTAACACTTGTGATTATGCTATAGATGACATTGGTTCTTTTCTCTTTGCAACTTTGATTTTGAGACAGGTCCAGGGTTAACAAAAATAAAAAAAAAAAAGAGATTACCATGTCTATGTAAGGTTTTGTTCAATGAGCTTAGAATGGAAAAAGAAATGCATGACCTTCAAGTAAGATATTTAACAATAAAAGGTACTGAGTGTAAAAGATATTTTGAAGCATCCAGTGGGGGAGCCAATAAAGAAATCCGGGATCCAAAGCTGACCTATGGCTATATCTTCTTACATAATCTCTTGAGGTTGTATGAAGAAATTTCCAGATGCTTAAGAAAGTGCACTGTCTGTTAGTAAAAAGGAATGAATACAGTGTATTCTCAACTGCCACAATATTTAACTTCATTCCTTCCAGAAAGTTTTGTTGTCTACTATGTTTTGCACAATGTCTGGGGTTCTGGGTCAATAGAAGAAACCCAGACAAAGAGCTCTCCTCATGGAGTTTACATCCTACTGGGGGCAGACAGTTGCCTACAGATGGTAAGTGTGTACTTACTATGGTGCTATGTCCTATTGAGCCACGTAAGGCAGAGAAAGGCAGAGGGAGTAAGGAAGCAGGCAGAAAGGCTGCTATTTCATATAGGACGGTCAGGGGAACAGCACATAGAAAGACCTCAAGGCTAGATATGATTGGCATGCCCACGGAACCCCACGGAGGCAGTGTGGCTGGAAAAAAGTGACTGAGAAGGACACTTGAAGTGCACGAGTTCAGAGAGGTCATGGGCGGGGGTAGGTGGAGTCTACCATGAGGACCACTTTGCAGCACTCACTCTGAATGAGATGGCCAGCCAGTGAAGGGAGTAAGGAGAGAATGGCAGACTTTCACTTTCATATTAAAAGGGGTAGTGTGACTTTTACGTGGTGGTAGAAAGCAGTCCCAGTTATGGCTGTTACCATAATCAGGGTGAGACACGCATTGACTTGGACCAGGAGTTGAAGAGGGGCAGGTGAAGCGAAGTGGTCTGATTTCACATTTCTTCTAAGGAAAATAATAGGACTTGCGGATGGGTTAGATATGGGCTCTGTGACAAAGAGAGGAGACAAGGATGACCCCAGGATTTTGGTTTTATCCATAAGCCAGATCTTCAACAGCAGTTCTGTGTTTTGACCCCTCATCTTCCACCTTAAAGGCAAGTATGAATAAAAGCGCAACCCAGCCTATACTTCTTGCAGTTGTTCTATTGAGGAGATGATGGACAGAGTACATCTACTGACTAGAAATAAATCCAGTTTGTATTTAATTCATTAGAGAAATTGTTCATGAACAGTTACCCTTCTATGCATTCTGCATGTAATGCTGACAAGTTCAATTTCTGCCTGAGTTAATGGCCACATAAATGTCTTTTACACGAGTTAAGGTTGCTTGGAGGCAGGAAGGATTTCTAATTTTTCCCCCCTATGTTTTGCATTGCTAGATAGGATTTCTCAAACTTGCTGTTTAAGGTCTAGCCTCCCCTTTGTACTGGCGGGTAAATCTAATTAACATTAATGAGAGTTCTGTGCACAAATTGACAGGATAATAGACCTTTTAGGATGGTTCCTCCCCTCTTGCGCTACCACTCCCCCACTGCATACCAGCTGATTATTTCATTAGGCAGCGATATAAACCCATGCAGGAGAGCGCACACTTTGTGGAAATTAAATGGAAAAATCTGCATTCATCCACACTTTCACTTATATTAGGGTGAGGAGAGTGGGGGGGTACAGCACAGAGACAAGAGAATCTAGGTCTTTTGAGAGAAAGCTTTTATAAAGACAATTTTCTGAAGTCCCTTCAGAGTTGCGTGCTTACTTACGGTTGTTTAGAAAAATGGATGGTGACCATGACATCTGACTCTAATTTTCATTACTGTAAGCAAATTGGTAGAGAATTGAGGGGAATTAGGTGACTTCTTAGGTTTCACACTTAGAATTAACAGACGGGTGAGAGATATTCCAATTCTATGAAACAACTAAGGGAATGATATAGGCATTAGTGTGGGCTATAGAAAGAAAAAGATTTGCTTTTTTAAGATAACCATTTACCGGCTGCTTATATCAGCTGATAAATGTGTCTAAGCATTTCTTTATTCTTAAGGCTACAAGAAACTGAATTTATACTCGTGTATCCTACTAAAATGTTCTGCATATGATTAATAGAGGCCTGTACTCTGTTTTTTCCCCTTGTGAATCAAATTTGGCAAATGAAGGAACTTCATATTTTTCTTAGCAGTTCAGTATATTTTGGAAGAGTCATAGAAGCTGGAATAAATTATTGTGGGGTTGAAGGCAGATTCGTGGTACTGGTTACGTTTCTCAAACTTCGGTTACCAAACAAAATTGTGCCTCCCTGAGCTGTTAGGTGTAATGAAAGTTGAGTGCTCGCTTTCCTTTAACAAGGCTTGTTCAGAAAAGAAGTTGGGAGTGTGAAGTTTTTTTTTTTTTGTTTTGTTTTGTTTTTTCTTTCCAAAACTTGAAAGGCTGTGAGTCTCATGGAAAAAGTGTGATATACTAGAAATATTGAAAGCTGGCAGGTTTGTCTGAATCCAAACTTTCCATCTTTTGGGTGGAAATCCATCAGTTAAGAGAGCTTGACCCATTTAGCCATGCAACAGCTAAACCCTTAATCCTAACAGATTCAGTCTACAGTTTAGATTGTGCCACTGATACTGCACTAATTCTGACTCAAAGGTCAACGTGTTAGAGTGAAAGGGCGGTTTATCTTCTTTTTTTTTTTTTTTTCCCCTCCTGAGAACTTTAGGAGCAAAAACGTCTCATCAAAACGGGAGCAAATATCTCTGAAACCTCATTATTTTCTGTCCTATTCACTAGCCTCCCATTGCTGTAGTTTTATAAATACTGTTTTCCAAACACACAATGAGATGCTTAAGACGTAAAGAGGAAAATGGGGATACCGCTCAGCATTTTCATTGCTTTAATCTACAATCTTTAAAAATATGAATGAGTTAATAAAAAAAGTAAGTGGAAATAAGGAAAACAGACTGTAGAAGTGCCAGGACTCACATAAGTCTCTGAACCAAAAACACTCATGGAAAATATTTAGTCTGTGGTTTAAAAAACTTGGCTATTAAAACAATAAATATGTGTCTTTTCTAACGGGACTGAAAATGTTCAATTAAAAACTATGTATTCAATTCCTTTTTTTTTTTTTTAAAGGAAGAGCAGACCTTGTCTCAAGTGTATAATACCTCCTTGTGCATAGACATCAATTACTCTAAAAGTGTGTTCACCTACATGTATTGTGATTCCCACAACGTATTCATGTTTATTGCCTTTGTGCCTGACTCACAGTAGACACCTCGTCAACAACTCTTGTGAAAATAAAAAATCGTCTTGCAGGTAATGAATCTTCTGAAGTCACAAGATCGTAAGTGATTTACATAGGATTTGAACTCAGTGTTTCTGTTGCCAACCACAGTGCTCACTACACTTCATACACAAAGAATTATAAGTTAGATATTTTATTCTATGTAAATTAACATGCAGATATAGTTAGACATCAGAACCTTGCGATGGATTTTATATGAGGTTTCTTCTGACTTGATGATCCTTTTTTATATTCACTATTTGCTCTGTTTTCTCAGGATAAATCATAAATGTATGCAAAAAACTTTCCTTATCAAACATTATTCATTTATTTAAAAAATATTTTTAAGATTTTATTTTTAAGTAATCTCTGTAGCCAACGTGGGGCTCAAACTCACAACCCCGGGGTCAAGAGTCGAACTACACTCTACCAACTGAGCCAGCCAGACACCCCAAAACATTGCTTATTTAGAATAGAGCTCCACTCTTTTACTTTTACCTCCCAGCTACGTATAAGCCACTAAAACAAGTGCCTAAGGGAGATGTAAAGATCAACTGGACATAGAACTTGGCCTTGCTTTCAACCCAGAGGCAGAGTTAAGAATACACACTAATAATGACTATAATACAGAACCGAATGTGACATGTGATGAGGAAGGGCTGAACAAATCGCTGTAGTAATTCAACGGTGTTCCAGGTGGCCAGGGGAGGTGTTGATGAAAGTGATGGCATTCAAGCCAGGCTGTGAAAGACAAGTAGATTCTGATAAACACAGAAGTGGCAAATATTTTTCTCTCTTATTGCCAAAAGGTAAAAAGAAAGATACAAAAGAAAGATGAAGAAGATCCATTTTTGGTGAGGGTGTGCTTCTATATGGGCATTTTTATGTACAGTTGATGTGAGGGTAAACTGATAGAGTCTTTGGGCAAGAAATTAAGCAGTTGCTGGTAAAAGCTAACATACATACCACCTTTGCCTTAGCAATATATTTCTTGGAATACATTCTAGAAGCATACTTAAATGGGTATATGAGGGTGTTTGTCATTTGTAAAGGTGAAATATAAAAACGACCTATAGAGGTGACAGTTAAGTGAATTGGATTATTACAAAGAATGAATATGTACAACATGGAATTATCTTTAAGATAAACAGCAAAAAGCCTGAGCTATAGAAGAGGGGCCTATTCATACATAGAAAATAGAAAGCTATCACGATACAAAGCAATGACAAAATATGTATATATCCTCTAGACTGTGTGGGTGTGTGTACGAGCATGTGCATGTGTGGCTGTAGAGATAGGTATAGGACAGATGGCTCGATTTTACTAACCGAACTGATTCCATTCCTTTGGGAACAAGTCAAGAACTTCTGTTTTGCCTGTTGGAGTTTTCTTCCCTGATATCACGTATGTATTTTGCAGATAACTAAAGAAATACAAGATCAAATGTCAATGCTCTGTCGATGTGAGAAGAGAACCTTCGCTGTTTTGTTTCACAGAGCCGCTTGATTCCACTCTGCCTCCTGCTCTTACCCCACAGGTAAGCAGTTTTGACTAAGTTATCTGATTACAGAAACTGTGCGGCCCCTGAAGTCTCGGTCAGGCAATCTGAGCTAAAATTCAGGATCGCAGGACCAGACTATAGACCTGATTCAGCTACATTTGTAGTTTAGACCCTCATCCTCTAAATAGTCTCATGCCAACTCACAGTGTGAATGAGGAAAGAAAAGTCTTCCCAACCATAATCCCATTCCTACGTCTCCAGGCGCTCTAAGCTGCCATCTTGCTTTTCAGATGAAAATGGAAATCTTCCATGCTTTACTGTGCTCCATGCTGTTCTGAATTATTTTAGTTCTCTCTTCCCTGTGAGTCTCAGGCAGTTTTGCCCATTTTTTTCTAGGAATATTTACTGCCTATTGAGGTGCGCTCGATCAGCCCGTTCTTAACTCCTAATTTTAAATTTAGTTGCCTTCTATACCTTGGGCATCCTCCCAAAGCACTAAGTTGCTCATCTTTCACTATTTAAACAAGGCATTCAATTTCCCTTTCTCAAAATTATCGTTTTCCAAAACTGGAAGTGAAATGGTAATTTCCCTCTGATTTAATCACATTAAGGTTGTTATCAGTAGGGGAATAAATGCGAAAACTCTCTTACCAACAATATATCATGTCAAATCAGTGACAGTGTTTTCCCTGAGATGCAAACATGTTTCAGTCATCTGACAAATAAATGGGCTGTTTAAATAGAGGGTTCCATGAGGAATTTTGCAGTAAGGATTTTGTTCTGGATGGAAGAGAAAGGAGAGAAGCCAATGCTTGAATGTAGGTGTTAGAAAGAGGAGGCAGGAGCGACAGCATAGTATCTGTCCTGTACGGGGAGCCAGAGTCTATCTGCAAACACTTAGGAGGGTGGGCTTTTGGCAAAAAGTCAAGGGACTATGAGCGAGAAGGTCACTCTGAATCACAGGAACACCAAAAACAGTGCAGCACAGAGTGAGCGGGAGGCAGGTGCTGCTCCCACTTCAGAGAGGAACACGGAGGCTCTAGCATGCCATTAGCCATCCGCCTGGCCATCACAGGGCGGAACTGAAGGATAACTTTATCTCCCCCATTGCGTTGAAACAAATGGGCAAGCGCAGTAGACTGACTGGACAAAGTTCTGTGGGACTGGGTTTATTCGTGAGCATAAGAGAGACACAATTGGGACCCTCAGACATTTGAGGAGCATTTCATTGGAGGCTGAGGTTCTGTGTGATGGACTTGAGGGAAGGGATAGAGTTTGAGTGGTTATGGTTGTTGGTATCCCCTCCGTAGCCACAGACTGTGGGCCCTGGAGAAACTTGTTATATTCAACAATTGAATAACTGGGGTGGTGGCTCTTACAGAGTGTCAGCTGATCAGGCTACGATAAAGTTGAACCAACGCTGAATATCAGTTATAAAGCCTTTACATGTTTGTTCATTTGTTTCTACAGTACGTAGAACAGTAATTTTCAACAGGTAACTCCAGATCCCGGGCAGGCAAAGACTTATGGTAGGAATCCCCAGAATCTTTTTATCTACCAAAGAAATAGATTAAATAAATAGATTTAATTAATAATGGCCTCCACACACCACTATTTTTCAAATACATACTGAATTTACATCGAAGTGAAAATTCATCTACCACAGTTGCTGAATTCACAGTAAATTTTTGTCCTAAGGGTTTTCATAACTAATTAATGCTAGAGGGATAATCTTTGGAGCCAAAGGGCATTTTTGACAACATTTTGGACTATTCAAATGAACCCAAACTCTTGCTCTAATCTGTGCTTGCAATCTGATTAGAGAAGGGCTGGAAATAATTGACAAGTAGGGACAATCTAGGACAGATCTTTTTTTTTCTCTCCCCCAACTTTATTGAGTTATAACTGACAAAATGTTATATATTTAAAGTATACAACATGATGATTTTATATATATAATATATATAATATATATCAATATATATTATATATCTATATTACATATATATAATATATATACATACACACACATTGGGAAATGATTCACATAATTAAGTTAATTAACATATCCATCACCTCACATAGTTATTTTTTTAGGAGAATGTTTAGGATCTACTCTCAGCAAATTTCAAGTACACAATACAGTACCATTAACTATTATCACCATACTATACACATTAGAGCCTCAAAACTTATAGCTGAAAATTTGTACAGGACAGGTCCTTTAAAATGGTTTCCAAGACAAGGCAAACACAATATCGCCCACCTCTAGGTATAATTGATAACCTTCTCATTAATCTTTAAATATTTTATGCTTAAATACACCGGGTTTTACAATTACTCAGGATCCAGGGACTATAACACTTTCGGGATGTAAAAGCCCCTGCATACCAAAACCCTTACTTCAATCTACAGATTATACTTGTTGACTTCAAACAAAAACTTATCCAACAGATGTTTTGGAACACCTTTGGATTCCAATATCCAAAAATATTGGAATTCCTACAGCTGTAATCTATGTGATTCTTTGAACATGCCAAGACGGTCTTCATAATTTCTAGAAAATAAGCACCAGTATCAACATTATTAACCTATTTTCAAAGGTAGGGATTTAATGATTTTTTTACTGTAATTAAAGTTTGAAGTGCCTGGAACTAATTACAATTAAGCAACTATAATCCTAAGTACCTTTGCAATGTATGTTTTATTCTGCATCAGAATGAGTACATGAAATCGACTTTCAGTCTTAAAAATAGTTTTTTCCCATTCTATCTTCTTTCAAGAACAAAGCAGTCTAAATACTTAAGATAGCTCTGTGTAGTTTTGAATAATTTAATGACCAAATATTTTTCCAAGTCTTTTTTCCCCTTGGAGTCGTGTTTTTCCTTTGAGCTCTTTATCTAATTGCAATTATTGACAATATGAGTTATGAGTAGAGAACAATAAGAAAATTGACTATATGTAGTCTGATATTTGGCTGATACACACCCATGTAAACTGTATTGGTGGTTAAAATATTGAAAGTCTTGGGTGTTGGTTGATACATGGCCACCACCCTGGTCCTTCCCTCAGGATCCCAGAGTTCCTTACAATCCAGACATTATGGAGGGCTTGATGCACTAATGCTTTATGGACTCAAGAGGCTTGACATTTATGTGTCATACAGACCGTCAAATATGAATTATATTTAGCAACTTCTAGCTCCAAATGGATGGGAATTTTGGATAAAAGCTAAACAACTTTAAAAAATAAACCACATAGAGTTCAAAAGAAAGAAAAAGAATTTCTAGGTTATTAAAAAAATAATAAAAGGAAAAAAAGGGCCTTAAATGAACACCAAAGTCCTCTGGGGAGTATCAAGCACACATTGGCAGATTGGCATTTAGTGATTGAGAGGGACTGTCCACTGAAGGTCAAGGCTTCTATGTGGTCAGTGTCCTCACACTGAAAGGGGAAGGAAAGCAAGATCACTACCTAAAGCAAGACACTGGAAAGATTGCCCCTTTGTAAAACAGTCTAGAAAAATGTTTCCCATTCTCCAAGAAGGGGCAAGGCAATCTATTACCTTTCTGGTCGTCTGTTGGAAAAGTCTCCTATGAGAAATTTTAACTCCAATCTTCCTTGAAGTATAGGTGTGGGGATCAGATTGAAAATATTTACTGAGGGTATGGAAATTCCAATTCCAATCAGTGAGACACGAATTAAAAGACTCATCTCAGATGTGTAAAAGTCACCAGAGCCTTCAGTGATACAAAGGCAAAACCAAACATCTCCACGATCCAGGTCCAAGGGACAACTATACTCTTGATAACCTCACAACAATGACAACAAGGAAACTGTAAATGGCTAGAAGGAATCATTCACAATGAGGGGGAGTGGTCAGAGGGAAGGAAAAGGGAAAATGAGCATCTCAAGGAACTGAGATAACAGAATGCTAAGAAAACAGAGAATAATTTTGGTTAGAATAACTGAAGTGATAACAAATAACAGAAAGAGCACACTGATATACAAAAAGAACAGGCAGATCTAAAACACCAAATAAAATCTTTATAAGTGAAAATTATAGTCATTGAGATTAAAAGTAAATGAGCTTAATAACAGATGAGGCATCAGGTACAGAGAATTGTAATTTAAAAGATATATTTAAGGAAATCATCCAGAATGCAGTGCAGAGAAATCAAGAAGTGATAAAATACGGAATGAAGCTTAATAGATACAGAAACTTCTAATAAAAGTTCCGGAAAGAGAGAGAATGGGGAAGAGGTGATATTTGAGTGGTAACGGTACAGATATGCCAGAATTTAAATAGAGGAGTTCTTGGATTATAGAAATTAACACTCATGTAGGGATATACATAATGCACCCTTCTACACATCTAATGGGAGTGTAAGGCTTTTCAAACTCCTTAGAGAGGCTATTTGTGCAATGTCTAAACTTCTGATTCTGCTTCCCACTGCCAATCATGCCGTCTTTTGAATCTTGGGCAACGGTAGCTTCATCCTTCCAGTTATTCAGGTCAATGACCATGGAGTCATACCTGATTTCTCTCTTTCTCACACCCCATATCTATCTAATGCATGTGGAAATTTGGAAGGGTCCATCTTCAAAACATATCCAGAGTCTGACCGCTTTCTAAGGCCAACACTACTACCCTCCCTGTTTTGAGACCTCATCAACTTTTGCCTGGATTACTGTAATACCCTCCACATAGACTTCTCTAATTCTGCCTTATTCTTAACACAGACAGACCAAATAATTTTTAAAAATAAGAGTTGTACCATGTCACTCCTGAGCTCAAAACTCCCCTGTGGCCCCCTATTTCACTAAGACAAAAAGCAAAGCCCTACAATGACCTATATGGTCAATGGAGTACAATACCATACAGTAACCTGTAAGGTAGTTACCTCTCTGACCTCCTTTTAATCCACTTCCACTCTGTTCATGCCATACACACCGGCCTTGGAAGCTGGCTACCACTGGGCCTTTGCACTCTTTCCTCTGAAATCTACATGGCTCATTCCTTCTTTTAAGACTTTGCACAAATGTAACTTTTTCAGTGAGGCTACCATATACAAAATTGCAGCCCTACTTCCATGTCCTGCTGTGGTATTCCCATTCCCTACACCTTTCTTTATTTTTAGAGCACTTACATATTTCAATATACTATATAATTCATTTCTTATGATCATTATTTATTATCTGTCTTCTCCTATCAGAATGTGCACTCTACTGGACAGGAATTGTTTTGTTCAGTAAAACAGTACTCAACATATAGTAAACACTCAATAGATAATTGATTGAATCAATAGTTCTGAGAAGCTAAATAAATGCATGCCATACAACCCAGTTGTTTAGAAGACATCTGTATTTTCCCATATGTTTGAAGTATTTCACTAGTAGAGCTAATTTAAATTTCATAAGTTAAAAAATATTAATGTTCAGATCATGGGGAAAAGGGGAACTAGGTATTTTCTATTCCTACAAGGAGCACATGAACTCCACATTATGAAAACCAAACAACTTGTGTATTCAGGGACATTATATTTTAACTGAGTGTATTTCAAAATTACTATTAACATTATTTTTTATTGATGGCTTCCTTTCAAAACAGTGCAACAAAAATCTCTAAGAAATCTAAGCTAGAACATAAACAACATCTACATGAGATGTGCAACTCGGCTCCAATTCCTGCAGTTTTCAATGCTTCCCTCCTTGGTCAACTGCTTGTCGCTCTCATTTTGAAAGTGTTTATTACTGAGGTCAAGGAAAAAGGAAGGAATATTTGGAATATAACTGGACGCACTGAGATGAAATACTGGCTGGTGAAGAACATTAGCTTTAATAAATTAATAAAGTAATACCAAGACCCTAAAAGATTCACCATGGAGGATGCTGCTGGGTACCTCTCTGCTTTGGGTTCCCTAATTCAGCTGAGCGTTCTGGTCACCTTGATACAGCCACATTCTGTACTCCCTCTTTCTTCCCTTATATATCTCACTCAAGAATAGACAACATCTCGATCCTCTTAGCTCCACTAAGGTTGGAACACTTAAAAACCAGGGGAAAATATGAAGGAATACATAGATACCCTGTAGGAAGCATAAAACAATTTTGCTTTTAGAGTATGAGTTTCTAATCTTATCATTTTTGCTCTCTCCTTGACTTATAGGCACTCCTATCTATAAGAAAACACTGAAAGATGAATACCATCACAGCTCTTTCTCTGGGGTTCCTATTTCCATCTTCCTGGCCCACTCCCCATGGAGGACATGACTTCATAATCTCCAGGAGTTTTTCCTAGAAATACTTCCACTTTTTGGTGAACACACAAGCTACATGTCTACTCTAGAGCACACTCATGTGGCTGATACCAGAAATGAGCTGCCTGGACCCCGACCTGGGGACACAGGACAGCCCTCCTGCAGGACCAGGGTTATAGCCATACCTTAGTATAATGAAACACCATAAAGTACACAAAATAGAGCAATAAAAGCAGGGTTTTTCTTTCATGTGCAGAAACATAGATTTTTTTCCTTACGCTTAAGTGTGGAAATGCCCAAGACTGTTATTATAATTATTATGGTTATCTTCATTTACTCCATACCATCTCTTTTTTTTTTTTTTATGTCACTTATTAACCCCTAGAAAATAGAGTTGTCTGTGTAGAATGTTCTAAAAATGCAGGCTGAGGCAAAAGAAGAAAAAAATTCTGTACTTTAGTGCTAACATACAATTTCCAGAAAAAAAAAAAAACTAGGACAATGCACCATTTATGTTTTATATTGCAGTAGGACTTCAAGCCTTTTCCAACAGCTCTTTCACAAAATTGATAGATTATTCTTCCTATTAAAAGAGTCTTTTATTCTGGGTGCCAGACCTGGTTCTTAGGTTGAAATATTGCTTTAGCCTCTTTGCTACCACAGTGGCATTTCACTGCTGAATAAAATTACAGATTGTGTACCCGATTCTTCAGGCCACATTTCAAAGGGCTTGAAATGTGCACGATGGGGGATACATTTGTTTGTTATTACTAAAGAGACCTGATAAAAATCCATGAACCCATGAAAATTTTGATCTGGTTGCATAGAGAAAGGTGGATTCGGTTGGGAAATGTGGGTTCTAGGCTTGCATTGGCCACGTGGACCGGTCACTTTAGTAATAGACAAAGGCAAGAACATATAATAATGGTTAGCATTTATCGAGTGTTTTTAACTATACCGGTTCTAACTGTACCCGCCCCCCAACTATTCAGCGAAGTAGGAATTATTACCTCTGTTTGAAAATGAGGACATTGAAGGAGGGTAGAGAGATTAATTTTCCCAGCTAATAGGAGATGTGACTAGACATCTAACCAGATGTTTCTGGTTCCAAAGGTTATGCGTTTCTGGAACAGCATGATGTACTCCAAATCACCTTAATTTTGTGCATCTTAGTTTTCCCACCTATGTAATGAAGGTATTAGATAGCATGGCATCTAAAGTTCCTTCTAGCTATAAGATGTTACAAAATCCAGAATATAAGCAGCGCCTTGTGCGGGAGCAAACACCAATTAAAGCAAGCTTAATTCCACATCAGGATTCACTTGGATTTTCTTATTCGTACAATTGGAGTCAAAGTACGCTAGGAGCTGGAAGTTAACAAGGGGCAATTCTGTTGTATGAGGCCCAGCTGCTCTCCACCGTGGTTTTGCCACCCAGGAAGGGCTTGCGAGAGTCCTGCATGGAATATGGAGGAGATAATTCAGAGGCATCCCTTCAAGCTGACCTGAAAACCACATCGTAAGTGAGGTCACAGTCTTTTCATGGGGGATGGAGGCAGCTTGAAGAGGCTCCTTTCAAGTCCACTTTGGGAGAAAGGTCACCACGATAAGTGAGAAGCCAGGTTTAAGACTGAAGGTGACATTGACACCAGAATTAACAATCCTTCTCTTCTGCCGGTTTTAAGGTTCCTTTTTTTTGTTTGTTTTTTTGTTTTTTTTGTTTTTTTTAAAGAATTTATTTATTTATTTATTTATTTATTTATTTATTTATTTGAGAGAGAGAGAGAGCACAAGCATGGGGGAGCTGCATACAAAGGGAGAAGCAGGCTCCCTGCTGAGCAAGGAGCCAGATGGATGACTCCATCTCAGGACCCTGGGATCATGACCACAGACGAAGGCAGATGCTTAACTTACTGAGCCACCCAGGCGTCCCTGGTTTTAAGGTCTTAAGAGCTAAATTTATAATAAGGATTCCAAGAAAATTCTCTTCTCTTGTCATAGAGCCAAGTTATAAAAGAAACAACTCCAGAACCAAAGAGGCCCAGAGGGAGGAGTTCGCAAAAAGACCTTCCTTCAGTAATGATCACTGCTGTTCTTAAGCTCCTCAGTGTTCTTCCAGTCAAACCCCAGTCCAATCCACATCTCCCACTCAATATTCTCCCCAAGCATGTGTGGGAGTCTCCCGCTTTGATCTCTATTCTTCCCACCTTCATCTAAGTCACCATCATCCCTGTGTCTGGCTTCTAGTCTTCCCATCCCATCTGGCAGAAAGCAAACTCTTTGAAACATAAGCTGGGTTATGCCACTCTGTCTGAAAGATCATTAATGGTTTCCCAGGGCACTAGGAATACAAAATGAGTTTTTTTCTCTTGGCTTATGAGGTCCTCCATAGTGTGGTGAAGTCCACCTTCCTAACCTCATCCCAGGCCAGCTCAGCTGTCCAGCCACATTGGCCTTCTTTCCGCTCTTTGAATAACTGAGGTTTTTTCCACCATCAAAGCTTTGCATAGGCTAGCCCCCTTGCTTGGAAGGCTCTCATGTCTTCTTTTCCCATGGCTGCCTCTTTTTATCCTACACAGATTTCAGGTTAAATGGCACCTATTCAGAAAGTGATATTCAGGTCACCCTACATAATGAGATGTCATTCCCCCACATGCTACCTTCTTATAACAACAAACTGCTTGCTTCTTGCTTTCTTCATTGTCCTTATTGCAATTGTTTTATTATTTATGAGCTCTGTAGGGGGAGAAACTTTTTTCTTCTTCTTTTTTTCACCTTTGTGCCCGAGCCTAGTATGGGCCCCAGGAAATATCTTGGCCTGCCTCCTCCCTTTCTGCTGGGTTCACTCTGTGATTTCCTTGGGTTTTGGTTTAGAAGTCACTTCCTTAGAGAGCACTTCCTTGACCCCAGACTAAGTGAGATCCCTGTTCTTTGTTTCCATAATCCTTTGGACAGTCGCTGCCATAATGCTCATCGCATTTCACTGTCATGATTGTTGTGCTTGTCCTCCTTGCTATCTTCCAAGATTATTATTGGTGGTGACACGTGTACACCCCCAGATCGTGGGTACCAACATCATATTTGACACGTAGTAAGAAATCAGGAAATGAATATTGGAAAAAATGGTCCATGAGAGAGAGCATGGAAGTCGGAAAAGAGATAAGGTTTCACAATATTTTTAAAGTAATTGACTAACTTACTAATCCACTGATTAATTCAGTTACAACCTATTGATGGCCACTTTCATACCCTGATTCCTAGCCATGCAAGATACAGTACTTAGCACCGAGCAACATTTAGTCATACAACAAACACCTACTGATACACATGTATTGAGTAGCTGTACGTGCTAGGCCCGAGTTACAGGCTGACGATATGACAGGAATATGATATAGTAGGGAGAAGAGAAATGTTCATGAATATTTATGCTAAGAGGCAAAAGGGTAAGTGGCATATGAATGGCATAAAACAAGTGTATTTAGAACCCAGTGCAGATACGGAAAGGGATGGTCATGGAAATGGCTTATGTTGCAGTCTTGAAGGATGGGAATATTTCTGTAAGGCCAGATGTAGGTAGAGAAAAATGCAAAGGTAACAACAAGAGGGAGAGAACACCACAGCAGGGCAGTGAGGACTGGCTGGGATGTGGAGGTTTGGCAGACCATGGGATATAAACCTGGAAGAGAAGGCAATGGAAACAGATGTTGGAGCACGCTGCATGACGAGATGAGCATGTGCGGTTGAACTCAGCAGAGAGAGGAAACTTTTAGCAGGTTTGAGGTTGAGGGTGGCCTGGCTGGGGGTTCTTTAGGACACAAATGCAGTAGTGGAGCTGGACAGGGAGACCTGACATTGCATTTGAGAGGCTTACCTTCTAGGCATGAGGGATCAAGGGCACTCTCCAGAAAGCAGCAACAGGAATGGAAAAGAAAGGATGAATGAGAGAGATTTTGCAAAGAAAGCTCTTGGGACAGAACTCAGAGCTAGTGGGAGAGATAAAATAAATGCAATATTAATACCTAATGTTTCTATGAAAGCAGTGTTCTGTGTGCTTGCTTACATTACTCTAATTCACACTAGCTTTATAAGGTGGATACTATTATTATCCCTACTTTACAATTTCCCTACTTTCCAACTGATAGGGAAATCAAAACACATTAAAGTTTAGTGACTTGCCCAAGGTCACACAGCTTTCTTTCTTTCATTTTTTTTTCTAAGATTTTATTTATTTATTTGACAGAGAGAGAGCACAAGTTTGGGGAACAGCAGGCAGAGGGAGAGGAAGAAGCAGATTCCCCACTGAGCAGGGACCTGACGTGGGGCTCAATCCCAGGACACAGCTTTCTAATTAAACATTGGTCATGAGAAAGTGTGGTATAATATCTTGTTCTGTTTTTTTTTTTTTTAACTTATTTACCAGGTAGAGAAGTCATAATATTTCTGTCACTTTTCTTATTTATAAAATGACACTAACAATTCCACAGATTTCTTTTCTGGGAATACCATCACATTTTAAAAACAATGATAAATTCTTATAGTTCCACAGAGACACAGGTGTGGTTATTAATAAATTGTCTTTTGATTTATACTTCATTTTGCATATCTTGAAAATCCCAAGAAAACAAATGGGAAATGAAATGTCAAGGAAATGACTGGGGGTCTCCTAATTCACTGAGTAATACTTATGTGCAATTGAGAAGTTTTCCCCAAAGATAAGGGAAGTCCTTTCACAGATTTCTTAGAAAGGAAACAGAACCCAACAAAGCCTTTTCTGTTTCATCAAAATATAGAATTTAAGCAAGTTAAATTGATTTCATCTAGCATCACATCAACCTAAAGCAAATGGGCTTTTAACATTTTAAAAATCAACCTATTATTTCTGATGTTTATTTGACTTCAAAGTAAAAAAATATCAATTAAAATGTAAAATTTAGTCCCTTCTCTTCTGACACTTGAACACCAAGATCTTAAAGATTTTTGAAAACAAAACTCCCACTAACTTCATACCACTAGAAACCACACTAGTTTTGTATCTTTAGGCAATAAAAAACAACAACAACAAAAGGAAGGCTCTATCTACCTCATATAACCTCTTTCTGATAAATTACTTTAAAATTTGAAGTGATGCTAAAAATCTTTTTTTTTAACCTTGGTCCATATTTTATTTACTGTGTTTTATAGTAGGCAAATCATTTATTTTCTCATTCAACTGCCATCCATAACAATAATTTAAAACCAGCTAATAAACATTATGGTTTGTTAGAACTGCTACCGATTAAATCTTAAGTGTCTAATACACACAAATATAAACAGAATGTAATTAGAGCTATTTAAAGAACCCATTTTTAACTTAGATTAACCATACTTTCCATTTGCTGAGGATAAACACTCATAAATGAAACCCATTGCTGAGCAAGAAGCAATTATTTCAGTTTAAAATATTAATATGCACCGCCTTTTAAAAAGCCATGGAAAATCATTTATGTACTGTACTGTACAGACTCAAGTCATACCCAAAAGGAAGAATGGGGTAGCATTCTGTGTCCTAACTGAGAAGCAATCAACTGAGGTATGGCATGTCCTTACCCTTTATAAGGCCCATTAGACTTTGCTTTGATTAGTGCAGATTTCCAACATTATATTCCTCTATTTGTTTAAGTATGATTTAAAACCACACATACACACACTCAGAAAGAAAGGGGAATTTTGCTGTTGAAAAATCAACTCAATCAACCTGTTTCTAGGAGTAAGTGAGACACATTTATAATCTAAACTAATAACTGACTTGAACATACTGAATATAGACAGTCTGGAAGAGAAGGAAATGCAGACAGCCCACAAATCTTAATTGCACATTTCTTGCCTAAAAATACACAAAAAATATATTGAGTCCAATTGAATGCAGCCAGCTAATCAATTCCACAGTATATTTTGTGACATCAGTAGGCTGACACACACAGCTTGGTTTGGGCTAGAATTCTATTTAGTGTGGTTAAATGCGTGCATTTTTAGTTGCTTCTATGAGTTAACCATGGGTCAAATCCAGTTACAATGAACACCATTATCACAAAATGCTTTCAAGCTGGTCCCCAAAGTCCTCAGAATAGGGCTTTTTTGATTTCATCACAGTGACACTGCTAATGGAAGAGCCTAGACAGACCTATGAACCCTTGGGTGCTTGAAACGACCACAATCGTTGGAATCTTTGATTTGGTCTCTGAATATAAAATGATGCAGGGTGGGGATATGGGTAATTTCAATATCAGCAGACAAAAATCCCTAGAATATTGCCCCATGAATGGTTCATATTTGCCAATGGCTGTGAGTGTAGCTAGAGTACAGAACCTAATTTAATGCTGATGAATTCAGAAGATGATTGGCAGTTTTGGTGATATGGCTTGAAATGTAAATGACATTTATGATTTCAGCATTTTATCTTTCGATTCAATTTACAAAATTATAGCCAATTATTTTTATTCTGAATTATGGAAAGCTCCATTTTCATTAAAGATATGAAGTGCCATAGTTTTAAGGGCTGGAACAAAGAACTAGGATGATCGGTAGGGGAAGAAAGGGATAAAGAAAAGGGGGGTAATCAGAAGGGG
>NC_048235.1:10842888-10975718 GCF_002007445.2 Ailuropoda melanoleuca | reverse complement strand
AAAAAAAAAAAAAGAAAGAAAACTCTTAGCAGGGTGATTTTAAGGTTGGCCTTAAGCAAAGTTACTACATAAGGGACATTTGTTTCTGGTGCCAGTCTCCATTCTTCCCAATGATTTTCTATTCTGTCCTGGTACATAGAGACTTCACGGGGCCCTTTGGGCTCCAAGAGACCTCTACCATACCTACTTCTTTTGTTATTGTGCTCAAGCTTCTGTCCTCAACAGAACTCCCTGCTGTTGTCTTTCTCCTCTTTGTTTTCTGACTTCATTTTTTCTGTATCTCTTACCCTTTCTGCCTGATACTAGCTCATCTAAAAAATGAATTCCCCTGAATTCAGTCATAAGGACCAATGATTCATGTTTCATCCATGCTACATAGCATATTTGCATTTACAAAGAAACTTTCTGGGTAAATGCCTACCCCAAAGCACTGTTTCCATTAGTAGAAATAGCAGGTTGGTTCAGAGGAGATGTCAAAGTCTGAAGACCTTTCAAAACACATTGTACAGGTGGCTGCATATTCTATGGAACATTTAGAGCCGGTCAAGTGTCTTTCATTAATCATCTTTAAGTAAAATGGCCAAGTCATGTGACTTTGGCTTATAGCTATTTCATGCCAAAACAAGGCTTTCAAGAAACTTGCAACAAAACTTCAAAAATGCTATTTTACTGAACAAACCACATGATCTTTCACAATTTCCAGGAACAAAGAAGATTCAACTGACTGAATTTTTCACTGTTCAACCGACAGAGTAGAATAACCTGAAAACTGTGAAAGCAGACAAACTCACTTTGGAATATCATGACAGGTGTGTATCCTGGCCCCCTCTCCAGCATCACCCACCCCAACACAAAAAGAGATAGTAAATGTGTCACTTTGCTAAATATAATGTGGATCAGAGTGCCAACGAGATTAATGTGAAACAGAGATTTATCAATGTTAATACCTCAAGGAGTGATAGGTTGTACTCCATAACTTTATACAATTTTATAACTTGCCAACTAAATAGTCTAAATTAGTTGACTTTATTGTTTGGTAAATGCTTGATAGCCAGTAGATTTAATACATTGTTAATTATCCTATTCTCCTTAAAATAGTATTTTCATTTTTATAACCAAGAATATTTAGAGGCTAATTAGAAATCCAGTAATGTGAATTGTAAATTATGTGTAATTACAATAAAACTACTGAAGAATAACACACATTACTTATAAATTGTAGCACTGTGATAAATTAAAGCAATTACAGGTAAACCAATAATGTTCTTTAATTAAGTAGTTATGAATGAGAATTTGTGCTTTGCATTTACAATAACCTATAAGGTTGGGGATTGCGTTTATAACTTATGCAGAAATCGATTGCACTCTGCTGTGATACTCTGCTAAGAATAGCTTCTAAGTTCATTACTGTCATGATGCCATTATCACGTAAAAACACCCAGGATTGTTAAATGTAAAGTATGCTGACAACCAATCAACCATGTTTCTTAATATAATTATAATTATGTCACTATCTCCTCTTAGGCCCTTATGAATCTGAGAAAAAGTTCATATTTCCACAAGTCTTCAATATTGGTTGCAAAGGAATAGGAGAGGCTTTGTTGTAAGTTTATTGAAAATACTATTGTGTTTGACGTTAATAAGGCCGTTCATCCTCATGATTATCCTACTGCAGCCTGCCGCTTATAAGTTTTTATATTGCTGCATCTGTTTATTATGTTATAGCTTGCTCTCATGTTGAGGTAACTCCTTGACACGTACAAGTTGCAATCAATGTCACAGGAAGAATGGAGACCAGCAGATCACCTTTCTGTCCTGAACTCAAGTCACGTGTACTTGTGTGGGTGTGTGTGAATAGGTCTCTGGAGGAGAAAGAGCTAACAGGGGTTGGTGGAAGAGGGGAAGCTGGAAAGTCCAGACACTAAGAACATGCTGATCTGAATTTAGAGTATCTTGAAGCTTACTTTAAAGATGAATATTTAAAGGATGAGTACAAAAGAAACAAAAAGGTAAAAAGAGGATTTTGACTTACCCAGGGATACACGTTATTAATTTGTTTGAGGCATTAACATTTATAGTTTTCCAAAAATTAAGGACAGTTTAGACTAGCAACATAAGAGCATTCCAAATATAATATTTTGAATACCTTTGAATGATATACCCAGCCAGGGAAAGCCTGTAGGGACTACACATCAGTGACGACTGTTGGGTCAAACCTACTTGCAAGCTAGGAAGTTTGCCTGTTAATGTTTCATGGAAGCTGGCAGAAGGTACAAGACACCTGTGGCAGTGATTCCGTAGTTCGAAGCACAGCAAGCAGCATGACCATCGCCATGTTTGTGCTGGTTTCCCTCATCCTTGCATGGGCATGTTATGGAAAGGCCCAGACCGATGCTATCCACACTGTGGCTTTGCAATGCAACTGAGGAACACTGTGCTTGGGGAATGCATCATTTTTATAGCAAGCAGTAAGCAAACCTCTTTGTGGTTTCGGAAGCAGACATTACATCATCTCAAGGTTGCCGTCTGTTTACATGACCCTGAGAAATGGCCCCTGCAGAGAGCAGTCAGGGCTTTGCCTAATTGACAAAGTCAGTAAGATATGTAGGAGCCCAGGAGACCTGTGGGAGACTGTCTTTCTCAGCAATCAGTATAGACATATGCAGGAATTTGATGGACAAGTAGGTAGAAAGGCAGCCTTCATCCAATGGTTTCAAGTTCAATACTCTGTTCCTAGGACCATGGTTACCTCCATGTGTTTAATTAAATATTATTCAAAATGACACAAGAAACTCCTGGAGAGCTATCATTTGATGTACCTCTCCTCTGTATTACTCTTCAAGTGATCGGCTTCTAGTCTGTTATTACTCTGAAACTATCTACTCACATCATTTCCTCTCCCGGCTTCAGGTCACTTCTCCTTACCCATTTAACTTCAGAATCCTACGCTTACTGAAATAGTGGTTTGATATGCTTCTTCCCATGTTGATTTACTTGGTATACTTAATTGTGGCAGCTGATAACGGAGCTTGGTAGGCCATTATATTCATATTTCTTAAAGAAAAAGCAAAATACATGAAGCCATAACGCACTTTTATTCTCACATCCAAAGACAATCTCCAGCTTTTAGTTACTTATGCTGAGTGATACACTGAAATATTTGAGCAATGGGGCCACACTTTGATGTACCCACAGAATTCTTATGTCAAAGGCTACAATCATCTGTAATCAGTGCCCAACTCTTTTCCAATTCTTTATCCTCTTGCTTTAAAATGTTGTCACCCTCTGCAATACACGCTCATTTCTTTGCTTTGAACTAATTTTCTATACTCCACGATGAACGGCCGTGGCAGTCCCCTGTGCCACATCTCATGTTGTATAACTTCACTAGATGAGTGGGACTAGGAAGAGCACTGAAGGAAAACTTTACAATTTCCCTCTCTGGCCACCTTTCAACCTACTCCTAGCAAGCTGTATGTCTAGGACTTGGGCTGAAATTTCAAGTAATTCTGTACTTTTTATGATTACTTTCAGGTAATAAAGAAACAATTCCTTAGGTGAGACTTTAAAAAGTTGAATTCAGTGTAAAATCAAAACCTCAAATCTATCTAACTTATTTTTCCCAACACCCATACCTGTGCGCGCGCATGCGCGCGCACACACACACGCCTGGGAATGTTGGAAAGCCTAACGTTGGAGTAGGAGGGCTGGAAAGCTCCCTCATGGTATCTCCTCCCAGCCCCCTGCTGCTGGGAGGGCTCTTTCCTTCACAGTTTTTTTCTGTCAGAGCTGGCCACCTGGTTGGTCACTCCTGCAACCTTTAACCTTTAGACGACTTTTTAGTCCCTGGGCTCCTCAAACACCAGGAGACACACACTCAACGTTTTGGGTGACTGAGTTCCCCTCAATTGGATTCAGTTTATGATAAACATTCCCTTCCTGAGTATCATGGTACTACAGCTTCGCAGCTTCCCAAAGGAATTCCTACTCTCTCTAATCTGATCAATGTTCAACTTCTCTTTTATACCTTAAGGGGGTTGCACATCTACAGCGTTGGTTTCAGGGTTTTTTTTTTGGGGGGGATGTCTAATCAGTACAAGCAGAGGAAATACATTTATTAACTCATTAAAACTTTGTCTTTAATTATTTTTTACAGATTATTCTTTATTTCTTATTATGTTGCAAGATTTTTGAAAAAGTGGGGGACACTTCTTATACTTTATTTTCTGGATCAATGGATTTGATCTGTCAATTTCTATGCCTTCAGAGACAGAGGGATGATACAAATATATAAATAAATGAGGCAGCCAGAAATGAGAGAATGAGAGGTATTGAGGTTCCTTTTTATTTTTAAGATTTTATTTATTTATTTGACAGAGAGAGAGAGACAGCCAGCGAGAGAGGGAACACAAGCAGGGGGAGTGGGAGAGGAAGAAGCAGGCTCCCAGCGGAGGAGCCTGATGTGGGGCTCAATCCCACAACGCCGGGATCACGCCCTGAGCCGAAGGCAGACGCTTAACGACTGAGCCACCCAGGCACCCCACTTTTTATTTTTAAAGAGAAGCCAGGAATCTAGAATTTTATGGAACGGATTGATCCATTATTTGAAAACATATAGACACCTTAAAGTCATGTTTGCATAAAACCAAAATAATCAGTACATTTAATTTATTATGAAAAAAAATCACTCCACTATTGGGGATAAGGAAAATGATAATGAAATGTTTCATTTCTAAACTTGTTGTGGTTAAGCTTTAATTAATTTAAATAATGGGATGTACTTAACAAAATTTTTCAGCTGAAAACAATAATCTTCTTGCGGACTATGAGTGTATATTGCAGAGGATGACAAAATTTTCATGAAAGAGGATAAGTTAAAGGATTAATTTATTCTTTTTCTACTGTTTAAACTATGAACAAATTTAAAAAATATGTTTACCTTCTGTTTCAAGAAAGTCAGTTTCTAAGTAAACAGTGTCTCAACAGTTTGAATTGTTCCAACTGTTCTCTAAAAGTTGAGAAAAAGCTATTAAATATTTATCATCTTATATTGTGTTATTTACTGTTATGATGAATATGCAAATTTTATTAATACTATTCAAAAAGCCATGAAAAAATTATAATTCATGAATGAAAAATTAAATGTAACAAGCTAGTTGGAAAAAAATTTAACCTACATGTGAAATACATTGTCTGGTGCTTTCATGTGAGTAAACAAGGCCATGGAAGATTTTAGGGACAAGGAATTGACGAAAGTGACAAGTAGAAAATTAGCCTAAGAAAATATTTATTATTTTCAGGATGGCAAAATAAAGGAATCATCGAGAAGTGTTAGGAAAGACGCTGAGATGCTAAGTAGGGAGAGGTGCTGAGAGCTGTGCCAATCAAAGGGCAGGGGAGGGGCAGGGTGTGGTGCTGGTGTGGGACTCTGGCTCTTGTTGGGCTTTTCTTCATGCCTCAATGGCTCCCTATTGCCTGCTGAGTACAGATCTCAGTAACATCTTAGCTGTAATGAAAAACTGTACGCCTTGGACCTTGTCATTAATCCTATGCTTTTCCTGCTGGACAAGCTCTCCCTACCAGGACCACCTGCCGGGCCCTCAGTCTCTGCCCCATATTTTCTTCCTTCTTCTCCCCTCTCTTTCCCTCCCTGCCTCTTCCCTTTTTTCTTATCGAATGCCTATTCTACCCACCTGCTTCTCAATGGCAAGTATCCCACCTAAAGTTTTAGGCTCAAATGAATTATTGCATCATCTTCACTTACGTTTGAATCACTCTATAGCATGCATATTTTACTTCATGACATAGTGCTTTTGTTTGTATCTAAGCTTCATGACATAGTGCTTTTGTTTGTATCTAAGCTCATGACATAGTGCTTTTGTTTGTATCTAAGCTCCACTAACGTATCTTTTCCCTATCGACTATACCTAATTCTGCTTTGGTGCTTCACAGGAAATGCACAATACTGAACACTGACAGCATATTTATTTGTAATTTATTTGTAAAATAAATTAACCGATATGTTCTTCCTGAATCTAAGGAAAAGTGCTGGAAATATTCAGAAAATGATTGCACACCTTGAAACATAACAGGCACCTTTTGTTTCTTAGTTCAAACTGGTGAATGTAGTAAATAAATTATTATATTCATAAAAACAGCATTCTGGCTTCACTTGCCTTCAAACAAAGCCAGTGTGGACTTATTGTAGGTTATTTTAATTCTGCCTTCTAACAATCTAAAATGCCTTGTTCTCCTGATATCCTATGATGCCCCCAAACAGTGCCAATTTTTCTGTATTTCCATGGAAGGAGCATGAGCCTTGGAGGAAAGAGCCCTGGGTTCAGATTTTAGCTCTGTGATTATGACCAGGTTCTAAAACCCTTTGGGTGGGTTCTATCATCTGATAATAGAGAGGTTACATGGCTTATAATGATAAATGATGAGCACAGGTATCTAAGGGACCTGTCACAGTGCTGGACACATCATTTTACTTATGACCCCCTGTCCATGGTCCCCTGCTTCAGGTGAAAAGGTGCCTCTCTCTCTCTCCAAGAGTCACACAGGCATCTATATTATTTATGTAACACATTCTGATTTCTTTAGGACATAGCTCCATTAGTTATCTCCTCCTTTCTCTCTTAGCATCAGCAGTCTCCTTCCCTTTACTTACTCCTTCTTTGCTTTACTCTCAAACACGCTCAGCTCTCCCCATCCCCAAACACCCTGCATTTTAGTAGCGAGTTACAACCCCTTCCTTCCTTTATTCAAAAGCAATAAAAACCAACATATGTGGACGATGCTAGGTTCTGGACTCTAAGAATGAATATGACACTGTTTTTAACTTAGTACCACAATAGAGGACACAAGGTGTGTGAACAAATCATTGTTCAGTAAATGTGATCTAATAGCATAGGTGAGACCCCTGGAAAGGCCTACGGAAGCACTGACATGAGGAATCTGCTCTGCCCGAAGGACTTCAGCCAGGAGATGACCAAGGTAGACCATGAGGCTGCTGGGAAACATTGGAAGGTATTCTATTTTGAAAACAAAACAAAACAAAACAACACCAGCATTAGCAAAGGTAAGAAGTAGAAAGAGTTGACACCTGTTTAAGAAGGGCAAACAACATGCAGCTGATTTCAGCAAATGGTGTCAGTTGGGTGTGGCCACAGTTGGAAGAGCCCTGAAGTCTGTAAGTCATGGAAGCCATTGAAAAATGTTCACCAAGTAGTGATATCACTAAATTTGGATTTTAGAAAGATAACTTGGGATAGAAAGAAGGATGGTTGATAAGGGAAAGGTTAGAGTAGGAAGCCCTGTTGAAAGGTTATTTCAAAGGATAGGGTTGAGATGCTTTTTGCTCTTGCTGCCACCATTTTCTTAAACCAATCACACCCCACAGACCAAATTCAGTGGTCTTTCCTCAGACCTCGATGTCTCCTGTGTGCATGATATATTTTATACCTTGAATGATCTAGTTCTCCTCACTTCTCCTTTCTGTCCTGGCAACTGTGTTATTACTGGCTTCCCTTTCATTCTTTGACTCCTTGGCTGCTGCTTCTTGCTCTTGATCCAACGAGATGGTCTGTTTCCTTAGCAGCCCCCCCACATTTTTTTTTTAAGATTTTATATATTTATTTGAGAGAGAGAAAGAGAGTGTGTGTGTGAGAGAGAGATCACAAGCAGGGGGAAGGGGTAGAGAGAGAAGCAGACTCCCCATTGAGCAGGGAGTTTGATGCAGGACTCAATCCCCAGACCCTAGGATCATAACCTGAGCCAAAGGCAGACGCTTAACCAACTGAGGCACCTAGGCACCACTGTTTTCTTTGCCTTTCTGTGTTACTCTGCATATTCTCTGACCCTCATCCATGTGTTCAAGTATCATTTCTAAGCAGAGAAAAATCAATTCCAAACATACAATCCCAGCCATGTTACTGATTTTGAGCTCCACTGATATATTTCTATAGGTCTGCTGGATGTTTCTGCACAGAAGCCCCACCAACGTAACAACTTCAACATGTTCATCTCCTTCTGACTCATGTTTCCTGTGTCTTCTCTAACACTTCACTGAGGTTCAAAACCATGTTTTAAGCTGCGCCCCTTATTTTTCTTCTCGTTCTCTCTCTCTCACCAGCCTTAAAGTCTCATGTTGCCTTTTCCTGAGCAACAGTTCTTCCATCACTCCATTCCGTCCCACCCCCACTGCTACTTTTCTAAGTCCAAGCTTTGTTCCCTGGATATTTCAATAGGGTTGCTCCAGAACTCCCTCTTTCCCAACGACTTCAGAATCATCACAAGAGTAATCTTCCGAAAGTGCCATTATAATCACATTGTTTCCCTGATCAAAATATTGAATGACTTTCACTGTCTGTTCAATTAAAATATAAATTCCTTAGCCCGACAGCCCCTAACCCTTGAGAGTCTGATTTCTTACTATATTTCTTACACTTGAGCCATTTTGGACTATTCCTTGTCTCCCAAATACGTCTTGTACTATCTTATTTCTATGACTTTGGTTATGTTATTTTCTTTACCTTTCCTTTCGAGCATCATTAATACCTGTCAAAAACCTTAGTACACTTTAGGGCTCAACTGAGTACACTTCTCAATAATACTGCCTCTGACACCTTCAGTGCAAAGTCTCTTGCTCTCCCTTCTATCTGCACGCGATGCTTACTGCATTGCCCTACCTCACATTTGTTGCATGTTGCTTCCTGTTAGGGAACTTGGTGCATGTACATCGTATCCATATCTAGATTTGAAGCATCACGAGGAAAGCATTTATCAGGCCTAGGATCCAGATTCCTTGTGAAGTCTGGAGGCCCATCATGCTAGAATCTTCTCATGTAAATTTCTCCAACAAAGTGTTCTCTTTCTCTTGACTTTTCCTCTTTGTGCACATCCCTGAAAGCTCTCATGTGGGACTTAAGCGGATATCTCTGGGGCTCAAAATCATCATAGTTTATGTCATAGCTTTCCCAAAGACAGCTTTTATGACTAAATGACCTTGGCTCTTGGCCTTGGCCCACCTCCGTCTCTGTTCTCATTATAGCACTAAGTTGCTTCGCTTTGTAGACAGCATCTCTGGTGTGTGATTCTGAAATATAGTTGAGGTACAAAGACTCTGTGTTCTTTTTGGGTCTCAGCGACATGCTTTATTCGTGGTAGGCCATAACTGTTGGCTGAATGACTAGCAATTTATCTAATCGGATTTCTGTACTACTGGTATTTGTATGTTATTTGTATATTTTAATATACATAATTATTGAAACATTAGCAAGTCTTTCTGCCCATTTTAATGGCTCATTACCTGCTCTAGCATGTTATATCCTGGTTTATATAAGAACAGCTGTGTCTAATATATTCCTGTAAATCATTCCCGTTCATTTTCATAAGGATATTAGACTCAGCAAATATGTGTCATGTGGATTTTTATGTGCCAGCCTCCGAATATCACAAAAACTTCCCAGAGCCAGAGATAACTGCACTGAATCAGCTGTTCCCAAGTTTACTTTTAACCATTGCTCAAATTAGATATCTATGAGCTCCCCTTAGAGTCCAATCCCAGGCTGCCAGCTGCTCCAGATGTAAGAAGCTTTTATAGCCTTCAAACACATTTTATCTGTCATCATTTTCATCAACAGGAATATCTTTCTCTCTATTCTCTTTCATAGAACCTGGTAAACAAGGAAAGAGAAAAGCTTGGCTTTATTGTAACTCCAAAGAGGTCCGTGTGGGAGAAAAAAAGCACAGTGTGTCTTTCTCTGAGTCTCTTTCTATGCATTTCTTCAAAGGCCTACCAGCCACCACCTTAATCCATCTGTTGAAGATGCCCGATTTTTCAAATGACCTTTTCTTTGGAATTCATTGAAAATTCAGTTTGAGGTGACAGAAAGAGATGAAGAGCCTAGGGAGGGATATGTTCTAATTTTGTTTCCACGCTTACTAATCAAGTGTTTTTACTGAATTCCCCATTTTTTTCTCATCCGAAAAATAGACATAGATTCTGAGAGGATCAGAAATTAAAAATAATTATATGGCCTCTTTTAAATAAAATAAATTGCAAATGGATTTGCATATCCTTGGATCCTAATCACAGGGCTAGGACATACTAACCCAAGTTTGCCAAGATACAAGGAAAACGCTGTTCACCACAGTATCGTTCATAATAACAAAGAACTGGAAACAACTAAGGGGCCTATTAGAAAGCCATTGAATGTAAATTGAGGAAAACCCATATAATGGAACACTATGGAGCCACTCTTTGCATGGCTTATCAGCAAATATTTCCAAGAAGTGGAACTAAGAGTAAAAAAAGAAAGGTAGTGAGAGAAGGACCTTATACAGACATATACATTATGTAGACATTATACACTGTAAAAAAAAAAATCTGCTCACATATGCTGGGTTTGCATAGACATTCTGGATTAAAACAGAAAACTGATAAAATGACCAAATTGGGGTCGAATAACTGAGGCGAAGGCTGTGTCACCCTACATGTTACACCTTTTTACCCCTGTTTGTGATTTATTTTCTTTATAAAATAGTGAGTGCTGTGTGAATAATATAACAATGGGACGTTTTGCTCTTCCTTTGTATATGTTTAAGAAACATAATACCTATTATCTAAAAACTAAATACCCATTATGTAAAAATAAATGTAAGAAATTTAATAAAATTTCAATGGGTATATGGATGTAAAAGATTGTTTTGCCACACAAATAATATCAAAATTCAGCAGCAGTCTCCAAGAATTAAGTCTAGAAGATGTGTTGCTTGTAAAAACGTGGCATTGAACAGGTCCATGCTATTGGGGATTGGGTCATGGGGAGAATATTCATGTAATTAGGTTTTTTTGAGCACCTATTTCTCCCCATTGCCCCCAAAAGCCTACTTTTTAGGTACAAAAGGCATAACCTTGGTCATTGCATTATACTGATTTTTTAAAATCTGAAGAATGGTTACTAGGTAATATATGAATAAATACAGCAGAATATGGGAACGTTTTCCCTAGGTAAAAAGTGCATGAAGAGCCTGAATAATAATTGGAGCCCAGTCACAGGATTCTGGAAGCTGAAAGAGGCCTCATCATCTTCCCCTCGAGTTTTTTCACAGGGTAGTTGGACCCAGGGAATTTTGATGGTTTGTCAAGGTGAACGAGATGGGCTGAATGTGGACTATGTCTCTGACTGCCCCACATCAGCATACCTTGTCCACGTGAGATATGTTCTGTACTCAAGCTGAGTCACTAGCAGGTTTCCGAGAAGTTAAATTTTGAATGGCATCATTAAAGAAAGTGACTGTCTTCCTTAATGACCATGCAATATACATCTAGCATTGTAATTAGCTACCTGCCTGATTGAGTCCCTACGATAACTGTACATGGCATTTATTTCATGAATAAGGAAAACTCAGACATTAAATACTTTACAAAGATACAGTTTATACATAGCAGAACTGAATTTAAACTCAAGTCTCACTCCCCTCGTTGCTGATGGCCTCAATAATATGAACAAATATATATCAGTGGCGATGAAAAAGGTGTACAGAGAAAACAGCCAGTTGAAGGCTTGTTAAATAGTAGAAATAAGCTCCTGTAGGTACTAGTAGTCAGGTAGTGTGAAATGAATTCAGAAAGGAAAAGCAGAAGTCAAGTCAGAAAACCAAACAGATAAAACTTCCCTGTATACACTATTGAGCTAGCCCACAGATGTTATGTCTAAATATTCGAATACCGGTAACCAAATAGTGGGAGTATTAACAAAATCCTTTACGTTTGCTTGCGTGTCTTTCCCCACAGATCAGATCTGTAACCCATTTTAAGGTTAATAGCTCTGCTTTTCAGGTGTATTTGGTTTGCTCACCTTTTAAGGGTCGTGCAAATAACTGTGATAACCTAATTTATCACCTACACTGGGTAACGCTATCTTTTACTCTACACTGAAAATTAAGCTCTCTGCAAACCTCCAAAACGGATCTTAAAATACGTGCAGGATGAAAAAGCATTTTTTGCATAATGACAGGTTTAACTCTGTTGATCCTGTTAGCGTCTATTCTTGAAGACTAGGCCCTGAAATTTCCTATTTATGCTCCTAAATTCAGAATAGTCTAAAATGCCACTTTTATTATTCCTTATATTAGAGTCCTTAAAATTAAAAACATTCATCAGAAAATGGCTGTCTTCAAAATATATTGTCCAATATGGAATGTAAATATTAAATTTAAATATTTTAAAATTAAATTATTATTTAATTTATAATTGCAGGAGCACAGTGTAGTGAGGCTATGTGGGTGGACAGATTCGTTCATGTGCAGAAATATGTACCCTAGCAACACTTTAAAAGCCACAAACCAAAAATCTTCGGCTACTGGACTGAGGAGAGGGAGGTTATGAAAAGCTGGGGAGAAACCATTACTGCTGGACATCTCAAATCAGTTCCTGATCACTAGAAGTCCCTTTCAAGAAATGGGCACAATGAATTTTCAAAGCTGTCTCCATGTCACCAACAAAATGAGAATCGACTTAGTTTTTCAACAAAACACTTGTCAATCAATGAAAGGAGGAAGGGAGAAGTAAAATGCCGTCACCGGCACCCCCGGGGTATGAAGCAGAATCATACAAAGATTTTATTTAAAAATAGAACTTTCATGGCTTAGGGCCCTAGTCCTAAAATGTAGTTACAATCAAGAACCTGAAAAATACACATTATCTTAATAAGATGGTGACAGACTCATTCTGCACAAGCATTAGATTTTATATACATTTCAAATATTTTCTGTGCTGCCAGTTCTAGTTTGTAATTAAGATTCTTGAAATGTGTAAGTGCCTCCTACTTTTCGGAGCTTTACATTTAATTCATGATTTGGTCTGAACCCTGCAACACTGACGTAAGTATCTTCCCACACAAAGCAGGGGCTGTTCAGATGGTACCTGTTCTGTGAATCTCTGACTGTCTCAGATGGGAGTAATTCCCCTTTCTAAAGCTTTGGGACTTGATTATCTCATACGGTAATGGCATTACCAAGTGCCAGCTTCTCCCTGCTTATCATGTGTCTGTGACCATAACCTAAGTATTCTCTCTTCTGCGTTCCTATCCCCACCTCCCACCCCACAGCTCTAATACCTGGCTCAGAACTTTGTCAGGATGTCCAGCGAGGGGGTCTGTGCGCTGGGCATGGCCTACAGATATGCTTTGTATGGTCTCCAGGGCTTGAGAGTGTTCAGCTAACATGTACAACTTTGTGAAATTTCATTGAAAAATTGGAATTCCTACTTTCTTTTGAGGAAGTGGGAAATCATACAGCTCTGGATGCATATTCCTTCATCCTAAAATCGGCTAGGGCCAAGCGGTGGCTTCCCTCTCTAGGATGTGTCTGTGTACTGTCTTTCCCGCTTGCTGTTGCAAACTACTTTGAAGCATCATCATGAATTCATGACTTTTTTTTTTTTTTTTTTTTTTTGCCCCCATGGCAGGGGAATATTTATCTGTGCCCAGATCTCTATCAAAAGTGAGTTGACAAAGGAAAGCAAGAAGGCCACTGAATGGTTTCCAACATGGATTGGCCTTTGCGGGCATTTGAGTCTGAGCTTTGTGTTAAAGTAGGAAACTGAAGCACACAGTCTATGTAGCCTTGGGTAGCCTTTGGATTTTATACCTGTTTTATCACTTATTAACTGTGAAGCCCATACTTCTTGTCTCTTACCTCAGAAGTGGAAGTAATCCCAGGTAGTTTCCTTTTGAGGATTAAGTAAGGTGAGTAAAGAATAAATACTTAGCACATTATCTGCAGCATAGCGAGCACATAGTAAATGATAGATATTACGACTCTCCTGACCATGTTTAAAGTTGAGAAACTCTTTTGTACGGAGCTCTCACACAAGTGATCTTAACCATCAGCATAGGTTAGATTTGCCCGGCTGGCTGGAACTCATGAATTAATACTGTGAGTCACTCATTTAATACATATTTAATAGACAACGACTCTGTACCTGGTATTATTCTAGACTTTTGATATTTATACTGTAAACAAAGCAGACCTATCCCCTGTTCTAATGGAGCTTACAAACTGGAACAGGAGACACTAAATACTAAAAAAAATAACTTTGTAATGTTATGCCAGGAACAATATGTGTTGTACAAAGTAAGGCAAGGCAAAGGCCTAGAGAAAAAATGGAGGTGTGCACTTTTTTCATGTAGTGGATTACAGAGGTGGTTTCAAGCAGGGAGATGAATCAGGTGAGGTGAGAGCCATGGAGGCACTTGTGGGCAGCGCTTTGCTGGCAGCAGGGGCAGAGTCCCCGACGTGGAGTGTGCTGGCTGTTACAATCAATTATAAGGAGACCAGTAAATGAGGACAGATAGCTGGAGATTCTTCTAGGAGCCATATTATGTTGTAAGCCTTAGGTGAACACTCAGGTTCTAACTACGATCAGAAAACCCTGGTGTATTCAACTGCATAATTTACAAGATCTTGTTTTGTCCTAAAAGCCTGCTACGTGGATCACAGGTGGTGGGGAAGCATGAAATCAATCAGGAATGTGTGAGGGATGATGGTGGCTTGAGCCAGAGGTGGTGGCAGTGGAGGGTGTGAGATGGTTGGGTTATTAGGGCAGTACCTTTGCTGGTGGATGTAGGGCATATGCAAAAGAAAAGCACAAATGATACCTCTTGGGTTTTTGACCTAAGAAACTGGCTCAATCGTGGTAAGATTTATTGAGGTTTAGAACACTGGAAGCATGCCAAGTGTTTGAAGTGAAGGTGGGAGTGGACATCAAGAGTTCATTTTAGACACATTAGGTCTTAGATGTCCAAATAACACCTAAGAGGAGATGTTGGATAGGCAGTTACATAGAAGTCTGGAGTTCCAGGGAGAAATTAGGGCTGGAGATAGATATAAATCTGGAAATCATTACCTTACAGAGATGGCATTTAAAGTCATGGAATTGGTTGAAATCCTGTAAAGTGAAAAGGAAGCGGCATGAGCCTCGAGCCCTGAGCTACTTGAGTGCTTTGTGGTCAAGCCTAAAATGAAGATCCATCAGATGAGATGAGAAGGAGTGGCTGGTGCAGTCGGAGGAAACCCTGGAGTTTGGCCATCAGCTGGGCCACGGATTGTGTTCATATCCTCATATGTGAGGAAGGCAAGCTTGTCCTCCATGGTCATGTAATTTAAGACCAACAGCATTTTGGATGTGAAAGGACCCTAGCAGTAGTATTTTGCAAATCCTGTACCTTACAGAAGTTGAGACGGGGACGTGGGGAGGTTAATCCCCCAAAGTCATGTAGTAATTGGTTTTAGTTGATTAGGGATCATGCTTTCAGCTGGAGGGATACAATACTGGACTAGAGACAAGTATCCCATAATGATGTTGGAATTGTTAACAGTGACGCCCATCTCTGGGGAGGAAAGGGAGGGACCAGGAACAGTCATAGTTTTCTCAGAAACATTCCTTCCCAATGATCAGCCATAGCAACGTTGTATGAAGCCCCTTCGGTAGTATGATACAATTCAGACAGTGGTAGGCTGCCCAGGAGGAAGATAAATGTTCTCTCCTCCCAAGATTTTTACTCTTCTAATTGGTAGAAGAGGTGAACACTCTAGAGCAAACATAAATTTTCACAAAGAAACTAATTCAGAAGTTAGGTTTTTAAAAAATCAGAAATGAGAGAACCTAAGGCAAATAATGTGGATGTTTCCATAAGGAAGGACAGTGAATAGGTTCACTAGCAGGGGGTCTGGCATCCAGTTAATATTTACTGAGTAGATGAATGCCTTCTGCTTGTTCTCAGTAAGAGACCACTGATGGGATAAAGCAACCAAAGTGTGAAAGGACATCAGGATGTTTCCAAGAATTTCAAATTAAGAAGTTATATTCATGCCGGTGATGCTGAGATTAATACCTGTTGTAAAACAGAATTTTCTTAAATATTCTATGATAAATGACTACTTTCAGTTAATCTTCATTCTATCACATCATTTCACATGGAAATCCCTCTGTCCTCCTGGAGCACATACTTTAAATATCTAAACACATGTGTGCCTGCACCATAGAGCAGGGATGTTTGGCTTGAAAGCCAAGAACACTGACAGAAACTGAGTATAACTACATTTGGGGATCATTTTTTAGTAATTTAGTGTATTTTTTCTTCTTCTCTCTCTTATTTATTTATTTATGGTTTGTTTCATTGTTGTCTGATTGTTTTTGTTTACTTGTTTTGTTTTATTTGACCATAGTTGCTCTTTACACTGAAGTCCCTTCAATTTTTAGTTATGACACGAAGGCAATCCTTCACTCTCACGTTGGATAATGACTTTAAAAATCTGGCTATAAAATCTATGTTAGTCCCTGAACATCAAATAGATCTAAACTGTCAAAAAGGAAGAAATGAAACATCTGAGACTTTGAAAAATGACAGCATATCCAAATTGTGTGTGTGTGTACACACATACTCACATACACACACCACACACACACACACACACACACACACACACACAGATACCTCTTTATCTAGAACATATGGACTTACAGATTTTTATGCCAAGCCATACGTTTCTGTCTGGCATCATATGGCTCAAATATGATTAAAACTATCCAGTCCTGTCGCACGCTTCTTTGTTATACATGATCTAAATCCTGTGAGTGAGAATTCCCATTAGAGCAGGGGGAAAAAAAAAGAACTGCTATAATGATCCTTTTGCAGTTTGTTTTAGGGAAGTGAAAGATGAGAAAACTTGATGGAAACATAAAAATTCACTTTATAATAATAATTGGATGATTCTTACATAACCAGTACTTTTGGTGGGATTTTATACTTTAATTCATGACTTCTCACAAAATAAGATCCCAAAGTGGGAAAACATCATAGTAATATTCTATGATTTTAAATATAGCGGGCAGCTGGAAAGGGTGTAAATGCGTGTGATGCTGTGAGGGGTGTGTAAGGAGCTTTCAGCTGTGAGTATTTTTAGTAAATATCTGCAAGTCATATAGGGGATGTACACTGGGAGAAAGATCACAAAGCTTAGTCTCACTACCTATGGGCAGATTCCATGAGAAATCTCTCAAATAATCCTTGTGGACAGGATGGGAGACTCACCTAAGGAATATCTGGCTAACCTGAATTCCTCTTCCTTTCATTTGGGAGTTCAGATATTGAATTTAGCCTCAAAAGTAGATCACATTCTCAGGGGCGTCACAGGGGACAGCTGAAGAGGTGGGTTTTATTTTTTTTTTTTAATTTGTTTACTTGTTGTTTTCTTGGCAGCAAAGGAATTTAAACATTTGTTCCCAGATTCTTACTAGGGTGGCACAGACAGTAGATGTGGTCACTCAATGAATGTTCTCACCAGATCTCTTCAGCCATGGTATTCCATTCCATTCAATAATTTTGATTCATCATTACAGACAGATGCACATATTTTTGGCACAGAGGTAGACTACAGATAGACCCCTCACAACAGTACAAGTTTCTTTCTTTCTTTCTTTCTTTTTTTTTTTTTTAGGATTTTGTTTATTTATTCGACAGAGAGAGAGACAGCCAGCGAGAGAGGGAACACAAGCAGGGGGAGGGGGAGAGGAAGAAGCAGGCTCAGAGCCGAGGAGCCTTGATGTGGGGCTCGATTCCATAACGCCGGGATCACGCCCTGAGCCGAAGGCAGACGCTCAACCGCTGTGCCACCCAGGCGCCCCAAGTTTCTTGGTTGTAAAAGGGTTGCGATTTGGTGGGGGAAGCTTCGTGTCAAATTCGTCCTGTCTCTTGTCATGATTGGGAAGCGATGCCGCAAGTCAGCATCCCTGGTCTCCACTTTGTACTTCAAAATTGAGTTCCAGTCTTAACTGTGCACTCTTACAAGAGTTATTACCCAGTTCTCCTGGCAGAATATCACTCTCTGAACTAGTGTCAGTGCACACCGGACAGTGCACTCATCACGTGCTACCTCTCCGCCATTTTGAAATATTATTAGCGTCAAACCCTGTTAGTAGTTTGAACGGATATCCACAGAGTCGGACACTACTACATGAAACTATTCTGATGGCGTTGTGCATTTATGTACACTAAATAAAAATATGGGCAAATATGATGCTGTTCTAGTAAATATTATTCAGATTGGTTTCCTACCACTCTACTAATAATGATAGATAGAAAATGTCTAATGATTGGACTGAAAATAGCAACCATAATATTGCTTTGAGGGAGTCTGATGCCTTTAAGTTTTACTTTTCTTTCTACTTCCTTCCAACTTGTCATCCTATATAGAGGGGTTCCTGTTTATTTTTCCAAATTAGTGAAAGTAACTTTAACTGTGCTCTCTGACATGCTGAGAGTGTTTTGAATAAATCTCCATGACCATAGAAATAAGAAATAACTGGTGGTGTGTAAGAAGTGAATTATTTGAAAGAAAATTAAAAATAGGAAAGCCTACCTGCCATGGAGAATCTGATGGAGACGAGTATGTGTGCATACACATGCAGGTGCAGAAATAGATACACACTCAGTGAGGAGATTTGCCACTTGATAATAAAGAAACTAGCAATATTCTGATATTTACTTCTGTTCCCAGTAATACTACTGGAAGCTTTCATTCTCCAGGGGAGAGCAAGGGATCACACTCTTCTGTGCTGAAATGATGGAGAAGGACCAATGCTTATTCTCTGTTGTACTTCACACTGAGTGCTTTACACACAGCGGAAGCCCAATTAATGCTTGTGGAATTGAATGTACTGAATTGCACTGGAAGGAAAAGAGGACTCAAGGGATTTGGGGGCTCTAAGAGTATGCTGCAAGAGGGTCAGTTTCAGGTAGAGACTGAAATTTTAAATCTCTGGATTTGTCTGTTGTGAACTGGAGATATATAACTTGAATGGGAAGCAAATAACAAATCTACATATTGGAACAGCTGACATCTGGTATCATCCATGAGATAGCACAGGCCATTTATACATGTTATGTGGAAGAAGAGTCTAAGTTCTCATCATAACATTATTGTATTACATCTTGAGCTGCTATTTATTTTTCTTTAGGTTTTTATGAATTTTTGAAAGATGAACACCAGGCAAAGTGCTAGAAAATGGCACATTTTACAATTAGTTAATGAAAAAAGTTTATTTACTATATTTGAAGTTTAAGTTAAGCTAAATTTAAATTTGAATTAAGCTAAACAGCCAGAATATTTTTAGCATTGGCAACAGAGGCTTCTTTAAGATGTTCTCCTAAATCAATTAAGAATTAAGATCATCCTCAAATTTTGAAGATAAACTCATAATTGGGTTGTGATGAAGTGTCAAAAAATTTAGCATGGAAGTTGTTGTTTTCATGAAATTATGAGTGTCTGAGAACATCTGTGCTAAATTAATTAGAGAAATAAATCCTAATGAGGTGTATTTCAACAATAAAATATGTAGGGCAGTTAATGAGATACTTTTAGAATCCTGTATTAAAAAAATAAAGAATTGGATAAAAGTTGTTTAAACAGTTTTGTTGGTTTTCTTCTATTTTTGTATACATGATACCAAGTATTTTTCTTTCTGTGTTTCTCTAATTCCTGCAGTTCTTAACTACCCCTTTATTTTTTCATCTCTAATCAAATAACTACAAAACACACACAGACACACACAGACACACACACCAGAGTTGCTTTACCCAAGTCTCAGGGACACAAAGATAATATATTTCTCAATATTTGATTTTTTTACTTCTCAGATATCATGTGGACCTAGGACTGGTCTTTTATTAAATCTAGTAATTTTAGCTAAAAAAACAGAACAAAAGTTTTTGTGAACTGAGGAGAGATAGTATCAAAAGTAACTTATAGAAACTTCACATTTTCTTTGAAAAAAACAATAGCCCAATTACTCGTGTTATTTTAATATCAAATCTTTGGAAATATTCAACATGTGTATTTAAATATGTAGAACACTAAAATCTCTGTTAAAATGCATAAATACGGTAAGGTAAAAATATTNGGAAAAAATTTTTTTTTTTTTTTTTTTTTTTTTTTTGTAAACTATCCCCAGAGAAGAGAGCTTTTTGATTAAAAAAAAAAAACAAAAGGTAAATGATCCAGTAAATATTATCTCATAATTTAGTGACTGCTCATCTTTTCAGCTGAATGTTCTTTCCTTTGAACCAGTAGACAACAAATTTATTGAGTGGCAATATCTTCAAAACTACTTTTATTGAAAAAATGTGGATGAAACATATGTAGGGGTGACTATTTTGAAATATTATTGCAAGCTGAAAGTTTGGACCCTTAGAATTGGATTCACCTGAGTGAATGAAAAATATGAAAAGGAGGATTATTTCCCCAGCAAATACTTAGGAAGAGATCTGGCCCGATATCATTTGGGTTATATTGAAACCTTACATGATCTAATTAAGAAAAAAGAATGCCAGGAAGCTTAATGAGTGGGAAGATACTGAATTTGCTGAGTAGAGACACACTGCAATGTAGATTTCAGTAGGACTAGAAAATACTGTAAGGGTTATGAAAACTTGCATAAGCAAATATGATAGGTCTTACGCCCTTTACCTTTTATGTTAATAATAAGAGGAAATTTAAGCAATGGACAAATAAACCATCAACAGACATTAGATGTAAATAGAGCAGTGATGAGCAAATATGTGGAACAAAACAGTGAGAACCTTAAAATAAAACATACAAATGGGTAGCTGTTATACTATCTGTTGCTAAAACTACCACAAATGAGTGTGCGTGCACACACGCACTCGTGTGTTTAACCACAGACATGCTGGCTTATCCACTACCACTTTTCCAAAGATTATATTTAAAAATAAGTGATGAAGTAACACTAAACTATTTTCAGTATGAAATGTTTCTTTTCCATTTTCTCTTCTCAATGCAGTTGGATTGCATGAACTGAATACGGCTGTTTTACTTGATCTTACCAGACTATAGCAGACAAAGCGAGAATTTCTAATGTCACCTTTGTCACTGACTGTAGTTGCTAGAGAAATAGATTTGTTGATGAGTCATATGGCTACTAAGTTGCTGTAATACAATGACAGCTTTGGTGAGTATTTTGAAGGTAAAAGAGTCCATAAGGGCAAAGCAAGTCTTTTAAGCCCATTTTTGATGGAAGCATAACCATTACCTTTTGAGTAAGGTGAAGAAAAAAAAGACTGGAAAGTCAGGAAAAGACTGAATATATTTCATGATTAGTGTAATGCTGAAAGCATTAGAAGGTGCCATCAATACAGTTATTAAATACAGTTATTAAATATGTTCTTTACACAAATCTATCAGTACCATTGACAGCACAGAGGTTTTCCTAGCCTAAGCGTAATTCTGCAAACACTTGAAATTGGAAGAAGATAAAGCTCAGTATTTCCAGTGACCTCCAATATTTCCAGATGTAGATAATAAGCTTTTTGAATCAAAGTCTTTGATCAAAGTTATGAATTTTGTTCTCGAAGCACAAGCAGACATGTGGGAAAACCACAGCGCTTCTAAATTTTAACTGAGAGTTGGTATCATAGGAATGCCTAGTTCAAAAGGTGGAAGTTACCACCTTTGGTTCCTATGAAATTGGTTCAGAAGAGACTGATTGGATGTAGTTGCTTGCAAACGTGTTCCTGGATACGCAGCCAGGAAGAATGATAGGGGCGCTCTTCTTTCGACTAAATACATTTTGTGCTCTTCAATATGTCTTTACATCTGTGTCAAAGCTGAAATAAATGAGTGATCGATAAAAGATGGGATGAATATTGGAACGTGCCAGGAAGAACCACTCCACTTAAACATTACATTTGTGGCAAAATACTTAGTTTGAAATGTTGAGTTCACACATGGAAATTCTGGGTTACAGATTTGGGGACAGAACTCGTAAACATGGAGTTAGCCAGCTTTGAAATTGGAAGCTGAAAGAGAGAAAGAACTATGAGCCTAAGTGAAACCCCATGCTGGAATTGGGATTTCTCAGGAAGGGGATAACAGGGTGAAAAAGAGAGAGCTTTCTTAGCCCGTGAGGAATAATAAAGCTGCCCAAGGCAGGGAACAGGAATTTGCATTTCTGAAGGATGAATTCCAAGAACAGTGTCTCCCCCCATGCGGAGATGGACCTTGGGTTTTCTTATATTGGTGTTTACCAGTTGGAACTCATCCTGCAACAGGCTTGTGCCTTCACAAATTACTACCGCCAGGCAGGGCCTTTTGGGATTCATCAACACCCAGCTGCAGGAAGGGGAATCGATGTAACATCCAGGCTAAGGCTAGCAAAGGGCCTGGGGAGCTGGTGTCTGTTGTTTAAAGATAGCTCTCCTTCAGAAAACCTGACCCAGCCGCTGTAGCAGCAAAGAAGAAGGAGCCGGAAACCATAAATACCGGTCCTCCGGTTTCATGAAATACATCCTACCATCCAATAAACTTGTCCACCGTTAAAGAAACAGTCCCAGCATCCTTGCCCCTCGGTAAGACTCTTCACCCTTCAGTGCGTGTGTATTTAGCATGTTCTAAGGCTCCAGAATGTTCACACGTAAATGTTCCCATCTGGCTTTGAGACACATCTGGGGAAAAGTTGGAGCTGCCATGTTCCAATATGAAAAGCAGAAGCTAAATTTTAATTGTTAGAAATATCAGGGTGTTTTTGAGAACATTGTTCTCTACTTCAGTAAAACTTTTCAGTTCTTTTAAAACTTCTTTGCATGATATCTCAGAAACACGAATTTTAATTTTAAAAGGGATCATGATGAGCTTATTCAACACTTTCATTTTATAGGCACTGAAATGGAAGTCTAGAGGGATTAAGTGACTTGCCTTAGGTCATTTTCATAAAAATGGGGGAAAAAAAGTCTTGAACTAATTCTCTAAATTTTAGATTGAGTAAGTGAAAAAAAAAAAAAAAGAAGAAGAGAAGACCATATCTGCATTCACTACCTCACAAATCACTCACTCCATCTCCTCAGTTCAAAGTTTGCTCTCTCCCAATGCCCAAGGTTCCCTTGATCCAGAACTTGAGGGTAAGTGGAGGGGGAAGGGAAGCCTATTGAAGAGGCTTACATTTTATTTTATTTTATTATTTTATTTTGTTTTAAGATTTTATTTATTTATTTATTTGTTTGTTTGACAGAGAGAGAGAGAGGCAGCGAGAGAGGGAACACAAGCAGGGGGAGTGGGAGAGGAAGAAGCAGGCTCCCATCAGAGCAGGGAGCCCAATGCGATGCGGGGCTGGGGGGGCGGGGTGGCTCAATATGGGGCTGGATCCCAGAAGGATGGGATCACGCCCTGAGCCAAAGGCAGAGGCTTAACGACTGAGCCACCCAGGCGCCCCTGAAGAGGCTTACATTTTAAAACACAAAAGGTAGTGCTTACATTTTAAACACAACAGGATTAACGGTAGAAAAAATATTGGTGGGGTGGGAAGTCAAAGAGTAAGCTTATGAAGTACAACTACCTTTCAACAAGCCGAAGAAAGCAAGAGTATGTAACAGACTTTTGCTAATGGGGACATGATATAAATAAAATACACGAAAGTTTGAGGAGGGTATAGTAAGAGAGAGAGAGAAAGAGAAGACAAATACAAAGAATACAGTCGGAGAACGTTGCATACATCGAAACAAAGGATCACGTTCCTAGAAAGGTGAGCTTGTAGTAAATGAAGCTGATTAGGCTTTGTTATCTGCCGCTGTATCGTGAATCAGTATTTATAAATGGCATAGCTAATAAATAGTAAATTAATACTAGTACTACTACTAATAGTAAATTAATTGGGATTCGGAGGGAAATTTAAGCCTTTCTGAAATGTTTAAATTTGTAAAAAGGCTAATTTTGTTTAGGTTCTCACTGAAAGACACAAAGTGGCCAATTGACAAATGCTTGTAAAATGCAATCACATTATTTCTACTGACAGGAAATGAAATCTCACAGAGTTAATAAGTATTTATTAACTTAACAGTTTATGTTAATGTGTTAAACCTCACCCCCTGTTTATTAGAATGAAATGAACGCATTATTAGAAATCACATCTTAGGTCAGGCAGAAGGGGGCCCTACACAATCGTCTTGCGGGATAAATAAATAACTACTAGCAGACTGACTTGCTAAAGGAGACATCAATGGAAACAAGTGATCAAAGTTGACAATGGAATTGTACAAATGACCCTAATTAATGAATTTTCTAATCTTTTCCATGTGTATGAACATTAGCCCCTGTTTGTGCACTGTGCGCATAAATATGCATGCGTGACAACTGGAGACGCCCGTAACTGGATGCAAATGATGTTCAGATACCTCTTCTGTGGCATCTGTGTATTCTGACGTATCATCGCATCTTAAGCGGGGCAAGTTCTAATTTCCTTTTTTTGTTGTTGTTGTGTGTGTGTGTGTGTTTACTGTCACTGACTTGGTGACAGTTTACTTGGCAAATCCCCTAACCAGATCTCTGATAAAAACAACTGTTTACAAAACATCAAATCTTCTGCAGCTTTGGATTAAGGATCCTAACCTTAAAAAATAAGTTCTACTTCCAACACCCCTTTTCTTTGTAAATACGATAGACTGATGGCTATTTTGCTCATGTTCCCTGACAGTAGTAAGATAACGTCACTCTTCAAATAAGTTCTTGCTTATTGGTTACCTTTTGATGAGTTTATCGCCTGCCAGCAAATACTGGATAACTATTTGGTGAAGCAGGTCATGCCAGGCCTATAATTGAGACTATCCCTGTGTGGCGTCTGAGTATGACAGGTGAATCTCCATGGAATGGATATTTGACAGAATTCGAACTATCCTAATGCTTGTGTCTATCTCCTCAGCCCTCATATATTTGGGGTATAAAATAATACTTCTCGGGACGCCTGGGTGTCTCAGTTGGTGAAGCATCTGCCTTCAGCTCAGGTCATGATCCCAGGGTCCCAGGATCGAGCCCCACATCAGGCTCCTTGCTCAGCGGGGAGCCTGCTTCTCCCTCTCCCTCTGTCTGTCCCTCCCCCCTGCTTGTTCCTGTGCACTCTTTCTCTGATAAATAAAATATTAAAAAAAAAAAGTAATACTTTTTAGTATGATGACCAGTCCATATACTGGCTTAAAAGGTAATATTACTGTGTCATTACGAACTTTGGTAATAACACCATTGCCTCATATCCAATTAATTAAGATCGGCTCATTAGCCAAAAACATTAGAAATTATAGTCGGTGGCATTTTCTTTGCAGGTTTTCTGGTTTAAAAACTATCTTTCTGATCTCTTAGAACACTTTTTTTTTTTTTTAACTTCTGCGAGGTATATACAGGATTAATGAGCCTGCATTTTTTCCCCTCCTACATATAAAACATAACATGTTATGTCTGATGCTTGTTTATTGGTATTTTTATGAGCAATAAAAATGCTTTGCTCCATGTGTAGTACTCTACAACACATATTTTTAAAACGTGTGGAAAACTTATAAATTATTTCAAAAGTTTCAGTGGCACATCAGGAGGGTTAGACCATTGTGTGTTGCTGAAACATTTGAACCTACGATTGTGCTTTCTTACTCTGATTAAGCATTTATCAAGCCTAATGAAAATCAAATGAGGAAACGGGCCCAAATATTAACAAAAGCATTTTCCTTTTGTTTTCTCGAGAACACTTCATCTGAGATTAGTAGTTTCATAAAATCACAAATATAAATGTCAGTGAAATTTATATAAACAAAATTGAGGAAGGAAAAATGTTTGCATTCATTGATCCATGATTTGGAGCTCACAAAATACCTGATGTGTCTGAAGAGGACCGGAGAGGGAAATAAGTGCTGCCCTCACGTTTTCCCAAATACATCCTAGATGTCTATAATTCATTAGTTACATTACGGTGGGATAATGGTCAAGTCTGCACTACAGGTGTGCAATTTTTACGGGCAGAGAAACATGAAATGAGTTCAGAGTGTAGTTTAATGAGCAAGACCACAGTTCTATATATTTGCTTAGAGTTACATGAGAGTGTAGACATTAATTCTTCCATTTACAGAACATCTTTTTTTTTTGTCACTTGAAATTCATTTTTATTCAGTCTTTTTAATTTAAGCATGCTTCAATGTATTTATAATAAATGAGGGTACATATAAACCTTCCAGAACATCTCTGGGAATACGGAATTATATTAATAACACTCTTAATGTCATTTATTTGACATGGGATCTGATTATGCCATTAAAGACCTAGTTCCTCTGATACTCACACAGGGATTAGAAATAACTGAATTGGGGAAACATCCCAGAAACTAGGAATAGTTATTTTTAAATTCAATGGTAGAATTCACACTTTTAAAATGGTACAATTCACAGCTTCTTCTCTTTAGGAATGCTAAATCTTGTTTGAGAGGAAATTCATATATTCATGATGACTTAGAAAACAATTTGGAAGCAATTTATAAAATGTATAGAGAGTTTCAGCCTGTGTGTGTCATTCTGAGGCTCTGAGGCAATTCAGAATACAAAAAAAAAACCCACTGTGGGCTGGTGTTAGTTCAGGGAACGTTTGTGGGGAAGGCAAATGGTGTGAGTGCTAAAAATGTGCAGGACTGTTATTAGTCGTGAGGGAGGAGAGAAGGACAGAAGCAAAGGTCAATGGGAGCTCGCCTTAGGGCAAAGCTGGCCAAGAGCATTGTACAGAGGCAAGAAGCTACAGGTTGAACATGGTCAGATTGAAAAGATAGCATGAGGTCAGTTCAGACAGGCCCCTACTGCTGGATTGGGGGTTTTACACTTGCTCTATATGCAAATAGACTCTAGTCCTAACCTGGATAGCCGACAAGAAATGAGCAAGTCACCAGAAACGAGGTAGTCAACTAGTGAGAAGGAGAGATGAGGGGATGGTCATCCCAATTAGAAAAGCAGGAAGGGAGAAACGAACTCGGAACTTTACAGAGGTCGCACCCTAGGACTTAGTGGCTAACCAGGTGTGGGGTGAGGGAGATACAATACAAGGGACTTGAAATCCTGCAGCTCAGGGAAGCAGGTAATGTGGGAGCCATGGATAGGAATAGCAAGTTAGATTGGGGCTGCATTCTTGATTATGGCATACCCTCTAGCTCGACTTCACAAACACAGCCACCTGGTGGGACACGTTCTGTGAACCACTGGAAATAAGTTGAGAATAAAGGTGTGAACAGGAACTGCAAGTTTAATAATGAGCGCTTAGGCTGCCATCGAGATGGTAAGAGTGGATTAGCAATCTAAGAAACTGGATGAAGGGGGCGCCTGGGTGGCACAGCGGTTAAGCGTCTGCCTTCAGCTCAGGGCGTGATCCCGGCGTTATGGGNAAAAAAAAAAAAAAAAAGAAACTGGATGAGGACCAAAAAAAAAAAAAAAAAGAGAGAGAAGAAAAGAAAAGAAATTAGGAAGCAGAAATGGAAACTTTGGGAATTCATAAAAGAAATCTAGTAGAAAGAGTAGCAAAGAAGGAAATAAAGAGAAAATAAGAAAGCTATGAGAAGATCTAAGGAGAGGCAAGGAGGAGGTTGCTAAGAAGGAGAGGACAGGCCTGGGCAAAGCTGCAGAGGTAGAGGGAGGAGAGTATAAGCAGAGGCCATCTGGATTTAAGGTTCTTTATTCTACAGCGGTTGTAAAAAATTAGATTAAAGGGGCTGATTCAGGAGGGATCACTTAGCACAAATGTTAGTTTCTTAAAATGGCAAGGTTTCAATTTATATTTTAGATGCATTTTCCTCCTATTAGGGCGTGAGCAACCAACTCATTTCTGTTTCTTACTGGAATTTAGCAGTTTAGCTGAACTAATTTAAGTTTTTTAGTATGAACAGCTGCAACTTTGTATTTAAATTTCATCTGCTCTCTGTCCTACTTAATGTTCCAGTAACAATCCATCTTACTTTCAAGTCTGACAATTTCATAAGGGTATTGACCACCCACAGAGAGTATGCCTTCAAAAGGGAAAGCCCTTTAAGAGCTGTGTTGAGTGAAGCAAAAATGCTTAGACTGTAGTCAATACTATTAGAACTGAACTGGGATAAGAGTGCAGTGATTCAGAAGAATTAGTTCCATTATTTTTACTGATGCTTCAGGAAAGCAATAGCATCCAGGAAAACAATAGAATTTAGACTGTCGTGGTGGTCATTGGGATCCTATGCTCTGTAATCGAGCATTCCCACTACAGGATTTCAGTAAAAGTGCAGTTAAACACGTAAAACTGAAAACTGCACCAACTCTTCAGACACTGAAGATTTTTCAGATAAATGGTTCAGGTTCCCTTAACTAAGAATAAAGGCAGGACTACATTCTACCTGGTTTCTAACAGAGACTTCTGATAAGAATTGATTTTTTTTTTCTAGTAATAGAGTGGGGCGTGGGTTAGTCTAACACATTAGAATAAATGGCTTGAATGTCATCATCATAAATGAAAAAATTAAAAAACCCAATGAAAACTGACATTTAGATACCTCCTAATTTCAACATAAATCCTATATATAAGAGACCGAGATCACAACTGAAGTCTTTTCCTTCTTCCCACTGAACAGCCTTGTATTTAAGTAGCCTTTCTTTTTCTTTGAAAATCTGATTCCTATCCATTAATATTTCAAAATCAGGAGAGTGCTCCTTTAAATCAAGTCTGTACCCGAAGTGACCCATATCTGGCCATCAGGTAACCTGTATCAGGTAGTACCACATGTTCACAATGAACCCCAGCATGCACCCTTTGGGCTGATAACTTAAATGTGACAATTCTGATAATTAAACCACCTAAAGCCAGCGGCTGTCTTGCATTAATTCAAAACAGCTTAAGGTGAAACAGCGCACTATCCAATTACCCGAGACATGGCATATACGCTCTCAACCATGTTGGCATGGCTTTCCTCCGATACACTAAACCTTATATCTGACAAAAACTGTAATTTAAACAAATAAAGGGGGTAGCGGACGGATTGTAGCCTGTTTAATCTAACTATGAGTTCCTCCGAAGACTTCCCTTGATTAGCAAGGCTGAGTAGGTCAGAGGATGACATTTTCCAATCAACCTAACATTCACAGAGAAATTATATTTTCCTGTATCATTCATTAAGAGCTAGGGGAGTTCAGATTTTTGGTTTATATGGAAAATCCCAATTAATTAAAATAATGAAGAAGAAAAATAAAAGCAAATTACTTTTATATTGGAGTGTAATTTTAACATTTATATACATAGATTGCATTAGCAGTAAAGGAAGTTAAGGATTTCAGTCCTCTTCCAAAATGCAACCAGAAAATACTGCAATGGGAAGCAAAGTTCCAAAGATTATAGCCTTACATATCTTTGTTGTTTAAAACACAGTCAAGAGGAACATCATTAATTTCAGGATAAATTTCTAACTATTACCTATTCACTTAATTGCGCACATCTATTCTCTACCATCACTCCCACCATGATTAAACAGCATTGATTGTGTGCCAACAAATGCCCCAAATGTATACCATGTAAAGATGGTGAATTTGATTTGATTTGAATTTGTCCTTTTAAACCAGGCTCTCTCAGACAGCAAGGTTGGGAAACAACAAACCACAGTTGAGCCTGATCTGGGAAACTGTTTAGGATTATTGTGTGACTTTGATAGCTTGCTTTTTTCTCACATGTACCTATACAGTGTGGATGTCATAGGCATGAGATAGCTAAAAGTCCTGAGGTCCTCCCATCAATGGAGGCTGCTTGATAGTTTAAAAGGGAAAGAGTGATTGGAATTTAAAATTTTTATACCATATAGTAGCCTATCCTAGGTTGTTCCCAATTTTGAAGCTGCATCTTATCTTCAAAAAGCCAAGGGGTATAAACTCATCAAGTGCATTGTGGAGTCTGAGAAGCTGATCAGAGAGTGTGCACAGCAGACTTGCAATTTTTTAGTGAATTATATTGAAAGAAAGCAAATGTCCTTAGAAATACTCAAAGCAGTTGTGGGCATGATTTAAGACATGACTCAAGGAAGCGTCAATTCCAGTACAGACTGGATAGAAAGGCAACGAATAAGAAGGACATTGAGGACAAGTAAAATGAAAAATGAGAAACTGTATAGAACTAGGATAGATTTGTAGCCATCTAGATTAAAAGGTATCACAAATTTCCTAATGAAGAGAAATGAGAAATATTCATTAGAAACAATGTATTTTGTTGAGTATATCATTATGCTTATGTTAGCAACCCAGGAAACCACAATTAGCTATTAATACATCCAGTATATTTTAAGTTCTTTTTCTAGCTGAAAAATGTCCTTTTTTTTTTTTAAGCCATTTAAATAGATGTAACAATAGCTATTTAAATTGGGTAGATCCAACCAGAACTGAAGCTTTAAGTCTGGCTTTTCCAAAATAGACAGTCTATTTTCATAGTGTCCACTATAATTGAGTCTATCAGACTGGCACTTAGGGTAAATAAGGCAAGCAGGAAGAAAAACTTCCCCAGTGTAGTGTGTAAGAACTCATGAAATAAAACAGGAAAGTATTTAAAGTATTTGCTGGGTTCTTAAGTGCCAAATTTCTTCAAGGTAGCTATTTTCTCTACCTTCCAGATTTTATTTACGTTGGCTCAATGGAAAACTTTCCTCAGAGTAAAGGACATTCAAGCAGGTGTCAGGTACTAAGACTAATGTCAGATATTAATTACCCGACTTAGAAATATCACTGAATTAAAATGGAATTAAACTGAATTAAAAACTTATCATTAACCAAAAGTTTATTAGTAAGGTGTAATAGCAAACTTAGACTGGTAACAATGTAAGATTTTTAAACCATTTTTTTTTTTTAAAGATTTTATTTTTATTTATTCGACAGAGAGAGAGACAGCCAGCGAGAGAGGGAACACAAGGGGGGAAGTGGGAGAGGAAGAAGCAGGCTCATAGCAGAAGAGCCTGATGTGGGGCTCGATCCCATAACGGCGGGATCACGCCCTGAGCTGAAGGCAGAGGCTTAACCGCTGTGCCACCCAGGTGCCCCTAAACCATTTTTTTTAATTACTTTGAAGTTTTAATTTGAATATGAAATGAAGGCATGTGAAATTAGAAAAAAAATAGAAAATTAGAAAAAATTAGGAAAAATTATCAAAATATTTTCCTTAACAAGGGTAATGGACAGCTGAATATTCATATTAAGTATATATCCATAATGTACTTGATTTCTATCATATATATTAGATATACAGATTACATATATGTTATTAACACCATAAATTAAAGAATCCTCCCCCAAATCCAAAAATCTAGGAATTCAGGAAAAAAAAATCTCCAAGAATTTAAATAACTGAAGTGCATTTAATTAATGCATTTACATGTACTGGACTAACACTTTGAAACGTTTGCTTCAAAATTAGGATATATTTTTATTTAATTTAATATCTAGCTACTTCCAAAATTATTAGCAAAACATAATGAAGCAAAAGTTGTATGAGAAAATGTTGCGAGAAATTTCTCTAGCAGGTTGCTCTAGCTATTGAAGTGTTCATAGAAAAGAAGATGTGACTCAAAAATACATACAAATGACTATAGTTTCAAATCCATATTTAGAAAAATAACTAGCTTAATTTCATGAAGTTCTTCAAATATTTTATCTCTAGGAAGGGCTTAGTGAAAATACATATGCTATTATTATGTTAGCATATTAGAAAATGAGTATACCTAATAAAAATTTTTTATAAACAGCAATTTTTGAAATATTGAATTTTTAAATTAGCATTCAAGGTGCATTTCGTAGTTTCACCTTGATTTACGACATTGCTTTTCGATATGAGCCTTGGTCTCTATGAATTGTTTGTACTTGAACCAAGTAAAACGAAGTTGCACAGGACCGATTTTTTCATGTCCAGGAAATTGTCATGTTGCCTAAATTCTAATTTTGGTTTAAAAATCTTGAACCTCCATGCTCTTTATGCTTTGTAGAGTTTCTTCTGAGACTGTGGGAATTAATAGAAGATTTCAATATCCAGAGCTCATGGACATTTCTCAGGAAGGAGGTAGCTGTTCAGATCAAGGGGAAATGAAACAGAAACTTGCAATGCTTTCGAAATACACAAAGGGCAACATGAAAATGTCTGATAATTGTATGATCAATTAGGAGTTCTCGGGAAGATGTCACCTGAAACACATTAGAAACCAAGATCTAGAAAGTTTGGAATTTTTAAAAATAAACAAACAAAAATAGGATTTTAAATTCTGTCCACAGAAGGCAGAGGAAGACTTGCTTACAATGCAAGTTCTAAGTCTGTGATACTGTGATATAAGAAATACGTATTTGATTTTTGTCCCTGGTTCCTGGCACAAAGCTCCTCAAACACTTGTAATAGGGGTGAGAGGAGCATCTTTTGTGACTTATAATAAGCCCATTTCAACCATATCTCTGTTGATGTTGATGAGATGACTGGTTGCTGAAAGCCTCTATGTAGCTTCAGGATGGAGGCTGTTTGGAACAGACCATATGATTAGGGGATTGGCACTTTTAGCCCCAACCCCTGACCTCTGGGGAGAGGGGAGGGACTGGGGATTGAATTAATCGCCAACTGCCAATGATGTAATCAATCATGCCTGCATAATGAAACCTCCATAAAACCCCTAAACAGTGGGGTTCAGAGAGCTTCCAGGGTTGGTGAATGCATTTATGTACTGGGAGGGTGCTGCACTCCACACCCCACAAGGGCAGAATTTCCTGCACTAGAGACACTTCTGGATCTCACCCCATATACCTCTTCCGTTGGCTGTCCACATATCCTTTATAATATTCTTTATAATAAAACAATAGAGTAAATAAAGTGTTTTCCTGAGTTCTGTGAGTTGTTATAGCAAATTGTCAAATCTGAGGAAAGGGTCATGGGAAACCTTGATTCGTAGCAAGTTGAAAAGAGTATGGGTAACCTGGGGACCCACTAATTGCGATTGCCATGTCAAGCTGGGGAAGAGTCTTATGGGACTACCAGTGGGGTCTGCACCTACTCTAGGTAGGTAGTGTCAGAAATGAATTATTGGGGCGCCTGGGTGGTGCAGTCCTTAAGCGTCTGCCTTCGGCTCAGGGCATGATCCCAGCATTCTGGGATCGAGCCCCACATCAGGCTCCTCCTCTGGGAGCCTGCTTCTTCCTCTCCCACTCCCCCTGCTTGTGTTCCCTCTCTCGCTGGCTGTCTCTCTCTCTCTGCCAAATAAATAAATAAATAAAATCTTTAAAAAAAAAGAAATGAATTAAATTGTAAGATGTCCAGTTGGTTTTCACAGAGAATTGGAGAATTGTTTGGTGCGGAAAACCCACACATTTAGTATTAGAAGTATTGCGAGTAGAGAAACAGTGTTTTCTTTTAAAGCCAAATTATAATAGATAAGGATATAATAACAAAGTAAAATCTTGGGGTAAACACAAATAATTGAAACAATGATTTATAATGTGGGGGTACTTGAGAGATTGGCAATGCCATTTTAGAATCTTTTGCTAGTATCGTGACAACTCAAAAAAAAAAAACGGAAAAACTTTAGGACTGAAAAGGTAAACCTATATTTTTAAGAAGAAAGGATACAATGGAATATTACTCAGCCATAAAAAGAAACCAAACTCCAATATGGACTACAACATGAATGAACCTTGAAAAAATTATGCTAAGTGTAATAAGCCAAAACACAAAAACAAAATATTGCATGATTCCACTTATATAAGGTATATGGAAGAGGGACATTTGTCAAGACAGGAAGTTAAATATAGTTTACTACTGGCTGGAGAGAGGGGAATTGGGAAGTTATCGTTTAATGAGTGTGGCGTTTCTGTGCAGGATGGTAAAAAAAAAGTTCTGGAAATAGTGGTGATGGTTATACAACATTGTGAATGTACTTGATGTCAGTGTATTGTACACTTAAAATGTTTAAAATGGTAAGTTTTATATTGTATATATTTTACCACAATAAAAATAAATTTTTTAAAAGAAAGGGGAATTCTTATAAATTACAGTCAGTTAATCTTGTTATTCCTATTTTTAAGACAAGCAGCCTTGAACTAATTAGGTTAACCAAATAACTACTTGGTTACCTGGGAAAGCAAGGTTCTGTATGATGCCCAAATAAATAAAATGATCAGTGTGCCATAAAGAAATAATCAATTCATCTAAAATTAAGTGTCAATAATGAGATAGTTCCACAGAATTCTGTCTGCAGAACACAACTATATACCGTGTTTATCAAAATGTGTTATTTCCCCTGAGGGGTCAGTATGCTTCCTCCTATCCATTAATGAGGACTTACAATGGACCATGTTTCCATTTATTTCCTCTGGCTACCAGAGAGCTCAAATGAAATATGATGCTCAGCAACCACACGCATCTTGTGATTGGCGTATTTATATTCTCCTCGTCCCTGGTACTCATCTTCTCTCCCTGTGTATAGCTTATTTCACTGTAGCTTTTCAAGAAATTGGATATTGTCTCAAATTCTTTGTGAAATGAGGTGGGTTGTAAAAAATAACAATGCAGTTTGATCAGTGGCATAGAAGCTAATATTATGAGCATGCTCATGAAATTTGCAGAGCATGCCTCCATGGATGACTTGGATGATTTGGTGAACCTCCCTTCCACTCAACTCAACGGAACACACACACGTGCGTACACACACACGTGCGGACGCGCACGCACAAACACGGGTACTTAGTCCAACCTTCTGTGTCCCTTTCCTCAGCCCTACCCTCAGAGAGCTCACGATCCGGTTAGAAAAACAGCCTTTTTACCCATTATTTGAAATGTTAGATGAACTAGAGCCATTATTAAACAAAAATAACTGATAAGCACAACTGCTTATGCATGCAAATGAAACAAAAAAACAAGTCATGATTTGAACAGGGACAAAATCTCCAGGGATGTGCATATTTTCTTTTTAAAGACTTCATATCATAGTTTTGAAATTGTTGATTAACAATGTGCCAGGTAGATCACTGTTACTTTTCACTTTGGTGGTGGTTTTGAAATCATTCCATACCCTGCTTCTCTTAATCATACATTTTGAGGATTGAGTCAATCTGATATTTTAAGTAATTACCTTAATGCTCATGACGTCAAACTACAAGTCCCATTTTCAATTTTTACTAACTTATTGGACCAATTTGGAAGAAAGCATTGGACTAGGTGACCAAACTGTTAAATTATGACTGAAGTCCTTTCTAAAATAGAAGTCTATAATGATAGGGGAATACAAAATTTTCGGATTAGAGGAGAACAGAAATAATTGGTTCTAATCCCCTCATGTTTCAAGTGAGCTCTTTGACACTAAGTGTCCAGGGAGCCAGCTATCATTGTCACGAAGGGCAAGGTCAGGATTGCAGTCCGGGTCTTTGGCCCCTCACCTTTGTCATCCCAGCTGGGCTACAGTGTACTTGAGAATGGGCACCATCTTTCACCATCTTCAAACTCCAATCCTAAGAAGGGAGCCCAAGTGCGAGACCGTACACAGGTCCCAGTGTTAGGGATATTTCTCTATTCTGGAATACTTAAATTGAAATTCCAACACTGAGAAATAAAAGCTCACCCCTTTCATTTCTCATTTCACATTTCTTTTCTGCGGAAACCCAGGAGTACACAAAGTGATGAGGAACAAAGGTAATGAATGAATTCCCAGGCCCCATGTAGAGGAATAATTAATCCATTTGCTTCTCATTTTGATTCTGTACCTCCCTTAAAATTTATTATTAGAATTGAGCAGATGCCCTCTACAAAGGGTTTTCCTTATAATGAAGTCAGAGCCTGGAGAGTCAGGGTACTGCCGCCTGACTCTGCAGGCAAACAGGGGGACTGCGGAAGTCCTTGAAAACATATGTTCTTTCAAGTAAAACCTTGAACTTCCAGAATTAACTCAACAGTACACTAGAGTATTTTCACCCTGCAATTTTTGACTTTCTGAACTGTATGCATATTTTCCCCTCCATCAAAAGTGTACAAAACCATAGAAGTTACACGAATGCGGAATAAGTTAAAAGATAATTCTAAGTGGGAAGAATGTCATCAAAGCCTGAAACTAAAAATGAGGTGAATTTTATGGTCTAGAGGCCTGGCAAGAAGATGAAGATATGAATCATTTAGGTTATATGTTAGAATTCCCGCAATCACTTCATTTGGCTGCTAACGTCAGAAAACACAGGTTGCTGAAGGGTTAATACCTGATAGTGAGGTTTTCTGCATTGTCTGGGTCACAGTTCTACAAGGCACAGGAAACACACCTAGACCCAGTTATACTTCATTGACTTGTACCACTTTTAATAGGTGTTACAAATGCTAATAAAAGTAAAGCAAAATAAGCTAAGAGGGTCAGAAATTAAGACCAAGTGAATACACATCAGAACCTTCATAAATAACATATGGTCAATAAATATTACTACTCTTTTTATGGCTTCAAATATCACTTTTCCCTAGCATAATATATTTATTCATGACCCTCTTGTCTGTCTTCTGGACTAATATATTTATTTATAATTATTATTATTATTAATTTATTTATTTATTTTAAGTAGGCTACATGCCATGGGGCTTGAACTCATGACCCTGAGATCAAGACCTGAGCTGAAATCAAGAGTTGGACCCTCAACTGGCTGAACCCCCAGGCACCCCTGGAGTGATATATTTAAACTTATTCTCTTTAAATTCCCGCTTTCTTTAACTTCTCTCTGTTAATTACTTCTGAGTTTTCCTTCCCTTATTGGTGTCAGGTTCAGAAACCTAGTAAGAAGTAACATCACCAATCGATTCATGGCATCTGCCTCTATGAAGATTTTTTAAAAACTCCATATCCCAAAACAGTATCCTACACTGTTCTACTTTTCTAAGCACGTGGTCAAGGAATAAATCCTCCTGGGAATGTGGAGCAGAAGGAGAGCCAATTATCCTTACATGGGGAGAGTAGGAGGAGATGTTCACATCTGGGATTTCCCCTAGAATTGGAGCTTCTAGTTCACGGCTGTTGTATCCTATACTGACTAGTTCATTGAGTTAATCTCATCACATACCCAAATTAGCTTGGGTAAAATAACAGAATGAGAAAATTAAATAAACAAAACATGACTTATGTTTCAGAGACAGAAGACTTTATCTGACTCTAGCCTTTATTAGACCCATTTGGGCTGGTGCTGGGAGTTGGCCAGAGAAGAGCCGTGCTCAATGCTTTGTAGATTTCACTGACTTCGTCAAGAGATGAAGGGCTTCCCAGGCTAACTGGAACTCCTTTGTGAGTTTTTATAAACATTTTACTGAAGCAAGGGTACATATTTTTTTCCTCATCTGCTTTCAAAGTGTAGGACATAGATCTAAGTACTTTTTTTTTTTTTTCCAGGACCTACTCAGTACCACACACTCTTCTAGTTGTTGACAATTTTCCTGATATTCTGTGATGTTAAAAAAAAAAAATTACTTTTCCTTCTGTTATCTTGCTTGGGTAGTAAACATGAATACAATAAATTGCCACTGTTTATTTCTAAATCATCTTTTATGCCAGTCAGAATGATAAACTAATTGTTATTGATGAAATTATCATCACATTTTAATTCCCCAATATCTTTTGTTGTCCTTAAACATTTTTTTCAGTAATGATTATTAATATTTGCATAACATTTGAAATCATTTTCAATCAGTTAACCTCCCATATCTTTCTAAGAAGCCTGGAATTTCAAGTCCATTTTATAAAGACCAGAATCATCTATGTAGTCGATCATAGACTATCAAACTTCCTAACTTCTTTAGCTGGAAAGGAGAGAAGGAGTGGAGGAAGGTGCCTTTGGCTGGTATAGGTCAGGAATCAACATGAGGCAGCGTTTAACAACGTTTCAATTATGAAGCGAATGAATAATATTATGAAGTCTCATGAAAATTATAATAAATTATTTCAGAGAACAGGAAGGGCAATGCAAATGAAAATCCCATAATATTTATCCCATCCCCATTGACTATGCAAGAGTTGAATTTTGAAAAATTAACTTAGACACACTAAAAAAGTTCGCTTATTTTTATTTTTAAAATCCAAGCCGAACATGTAAAAAAATAAAAAAGAAAGACCTATTTTTTTCTTCAGCCTGTGCACGAAGGCATGCTCACAGGAGCCGATATTTGACAGATCACTTTGGAATGTGCAATCAACTACGCACAGCAAGAGTGTCTACTAATTTTATAAGAGGGAATAAGACTAAGGGGTGCCTGCTAAGCATCACAAGAATCACATCTGGGGTTTCTACATAGTCATCTCTAATGCAAAATGAATTAGGTGAGTATAGGCTATTTTAAAGAAAGAGCAAAACTTATCTCATTACCTGTTATTACTGCTGTACATGAGAACTTACAAATAATGTCTTCACAAATTTAAACGGCACCGCAGATATTAAATGCATTCCCATGAGAATAGATTACGAGCAGCGTCTTCACTTGGCACTTTGTTGTCTAAGTTAGCAGCCGTTGCCCTTCACGGCTATTTGACATTCTCTCAATTTCCCCTAATTTCTACTAGACTGTGCATATTGCTGAGAGAAATGGGGAATTTACATCCCTTAAAACCAGCTAGGAGGGTCACTGAAAACATTTTAATGTGGTTTAAGGTAATCTTTTTCTCTGAAAATTCTGCAGAGAAATTTTTTTTCTCTTTTTTCCCTCCGCCGTACAAAGACAGTAGTTCATTGTGCACATTTCACAGAATAGTATTCTTTTGAATGTAGGTCACCAGACAGCGTTGATTTCTGTAGCCTGGCCCATGTATTTCTGTATATGTAATAGTTAAACGGGAACAGTTCTGCTTTCCCGTGGCGGAGAGATGTTTCACGGGCAAACCCACGGAGTGTCATGGAGCTGCCCAAAACAGGTGACCTGTTTCCATCCAAGACTAAGTGAGGAGAGCTGATTCTTCTTGTGAAACGGGAGGAGAGGAGCACCTGGGTGGCTCCATGGGGTAAGGGACTGACTCTTGATTTCAGCTCAGGTCATGATTTCAGGGTCATGAGATCAAGCCCCACATCGGGCTCAGTGGGGAATCTGCTGGAGATTCTCTCTCTCCCCCTCCCTTTGCCCCTCCCCCACTCATGTTCGCTCCCTCTCTCTTTCTCTCTCTCTCTATATATAATAAATAAATCTTAAAAAAGAAAAAAGGAGAAGACTCCAGTACCACCCCTCCACCGGGGTGACAGAGGCAGCACGGAGGGCGACATAGAAGCAAATCCACAGAAAAGCACTCAGAAGAGAGAGGCATCCCCTTGTCAAGAAGTAAATAAGGAACTTAACATAGGATAAAATACTAGGAGAAAAAAAAGCTTCCCCAGGGCTATGTTTGAGGTACACGCTCGGCATTTACAAAAGTGGAAATACAGAATCATCTACAAATAATAATAAGGATCACAAACAAAAAAGCACCACAGAGCAGAACGACGTGTCACACTGAGAAAATAAATGATCAGTCGAGTAGGTCAATATAGAGATGTACATTTTGATTAGACAAGACTATCCTTAATAGATTGCTAAGCTTTCCCTCCAATTCCTAAGTTTCCTACCTCTTCCCCTCTTCGCCCCCTCATCTCCTTTCCTCTTTCTTTCTATTAACCTAGCTACACAATCTGTTACTTACATACCTACCTGTCTATCCATCTACTCAAATACACCCATGCTCCTTTGCACAGGTTAACTATGCATTCTGGACATCTATCCTTTCCCTTAGTCATTTTCAAGGACATTTTTTGTGATCTGCGTAAAACTGAGTAACTAACATGGGTGGTACCAACCTAGGCACTGAGTAACAATTCCTGAGCCTGGAATAGATCAACTCCACGAGGGAGACCCCTCACTTCAGGACGCAAAGTCTTCGCCTGACAAGTGCCACAGTTTGCACCATGGACATTAAAAATGTTTAGCAGGAATGACAAAACCTGTGATACGCTTACCCTAGGCTTCAGTGACCTCGTTCCTCTCCATAACAAAAAACCAAGCACTAACTTCAGCCCAGGCAGTCCCACACCCACCTAAAAGATGCATTTGCAGTAGATGTGCTGATATGACTAGTGTTGGGCCACTGATGCACCACGTAAGTAAAGTGTTTTACTTCCTTGGAGCCTTCTTAAAGGAAGGCCTGACATCCTTCTTTTTCCCCTCCACTTGCTGTTTTGGACCTGATCCAATACCCCAGGGGCAGAAGGGTAAAGGGTTATAAAAAACCCAAATGACACCATGGAACTTTAAGTGCAAAAATAAACCCCTGGATAGGTAAGTCACAATTTTTTGGTGCTCTCTTGCCTGAGGAAGAATGCAAATACTGATAAAGTAGGTAAAAGTAAACATGAGAAACTAAATAAAGTACTAATTAACACAGAGTTTCAGTGCTTCTTTTTTTTTCTGTTAGTATGACACCAAATATAGCTATAAAAGAGAAAAGCATCTGTTCTAATTAATTTTTTTCACCTTTTTTTATATCCATGTAGGTTGCTTAGTTTTAATAAAATTATATTCCATTTAAATTTGTTACTATTCAATAGTATTTTCATCATGACTTACTATTATGCATGATTTTCATTCCTTAGATCAAGTCCCATTTTATGTTGAGGTTATATTTTTTAAAAGATTTTATATATTTATTTGAAAGAGAGAAAGCACGTGTGAGAGAGAGAGAGAAAGCACGAGCAGGGGGAGGGGTAGAGGGAGAAGCTGACTGAGCAAGGAGCGCGATGTGGGACTCGATCCCAGGACCCTGGGATCATGACCTGAGTTGAAGACAGATGCTTAACCAACTGAGCCACCCAGGTGCCCTATGTTGACGTTTAGAAGACAATTGCCTTTTTGCTCCTCTTAACCTGAATAACACTTAGGTGTATGCACTACTCTTTTGACACATCTATTTTTTTTTTAAACTAGATTATAAACCCATGGAAGACAAGACCTTAGTATTTCACACAGCTCACAGGCAAGTGACTTACACCCTGTGGGTTTTAAGTGTTTACTGGTATTTATGGTTATTTATCTGTCCCATGTAAAATATCTTTTCCATTAAATCTTAGAAAGGATAGCCTTATTATTAATAATGGAATTATTTCTTTTACCAGTGTTCTTCACAGTTCCAATTATCTCAAAAAGATGAAAAGCAAAGGTCTAAAATACATGACCTTGTAAATCAAGGAGAACAAAATCTATGAATATCTGAAATCCTAAAACTTTTAAATGCTATTAATAAAGACATCAAAATTCTGTATAACATACTTTGCATCTCTAATGTTCTTAACAAAACATGCATTTCAAGCAGAAGTTTTAAGGGTTTTAAATCGCAGATTTTCACAGCATTTCCTTCCGGCAGCTGATGAAAATTGGATAATATACAATCAGAACACTTTTTCTACACATTTTAAATTGATTGAAAAATAGAAACAGATTTAACATTCAAAAAAACACATTTGCAACTGTTATATAAAAATGGTCTGATCTGATTTAGTAGATACTAGGTATAGAAACTTCGAGCTGACAGCATTCTTTGGGATGTTTTAAAACAGAGGGAACGTATTACAGCACCCAAGCTGCTACACTCTCAAAATAAGCACCTCTAACAGTTTGCATCTTCTGTAAGGACTAGCATAAAAGAAAACCTTCCACTTAATGAAAGGTGTTTTCCATATATCATTGCAGGTACCAGCCTGACATTAAATCGGTTATGAATAGTTTTCAATATAAGAACATAAAAATAATAAATTGCTGAACAGGAGATATAGGAAATACACTGCATTTGCATAAGATTTGAAAGTTCAGCATTTATTACCATCTTCAATATGATATATAACTTGGCAATTGAAACATAACTAGGTGACTGTTCAAGTTGTCAGTTTGCATTAACTAGGTGTATATTCAAAGAAAATAAATAATGAACGAACGTATCTGCCTTACATCATGTTTACTAAGCTATAAAGGCATTGATTACATAGCCAGAGATACAGCCCGGAGAACACAATACTCTTAAATAAGAGGAATCATATTTATGGCCAGAGAGATACCACATTTACTCTCAAATTCTGTTTGACTCAAGTAATTCATTCTTTTCCAAATGTAAGGAAATATAGGACATTTTTCTCTGCATAATTTTTTTTCTTTCTTTTCTGTAGGGTGTTGGGCATATTCAAGTTTCTATGTATTTTTCAGAAGGCCAGGTCACAATAGCTAAAATGTAAATGACTGTTAGAGGAACTGAGAAGAGAGATTTGAGAAGAAAAAGCCTTAACTCCTCCTTCCCAAAATACTTCAATGCCTCTGTCCATTGTCATCCTGGTACCAAGGCAGGGCTCTAGACATAGGGTCCATGGAATTAATATGACCAACCATGGTGAGTAAGTGCAACCTTCTATCTGTTGATAATAAAAAAGCCTCCAAAAATAAAAAAAAACACAATTGTGAGTAAACAGGATACATTTTGCTTATGTAAGGAATATTCTAATAAAAATATGGTTTCTGTTGTGAAGGTTTTTTCTCAACACACATTTTAACCACATTTGAAACTTATTACAAAGCACTAGTGAGTGGAGAGGAAGGTTGCATGCAAACTTACATATTGGTAAAAAAAAAAAAATCCTAGAAAGAAATAACAACATTAAATTCAGGAAAGGTAAACTATATAATAAAAATGGTTATATGATAAAGAAAGTTAGTTTATATAGGATTCTCAGTATAAACATTACTATTATTAATATTTATAAATAAAGTTGCCAATTTATTGCCCAAACCAGAATATGTTTGAGAGTAAAGTGGGAAACTATTAGTTATAGGCATTACCTGGGACAATGTGAAGAAAACCAGGAGATGTGTTCACTCTATTTACAAGAGATGAGAGGGTACTTCATTTGACTGGAGTTAAAGACCATGAGATGTCCTTTAACTCTACCAAAATGAAAACAGATTCATTGCAATTATTTTTGTCTTTTGTGGAAAATTATAATGAATTAGAACTTCCACACATGGCCATGACAAGATCATGGGCACTGGGCATGCACTTCCACCCTAAACAACAAAGAAACTGAACAGAATATATAAAACAACTGTTTTGAGGCAACAGACAACAGGCAGTGGAGGACTATGGTCTTTGACAGTCAGGAAGCACATGAAGGAAACTCAGTATTTGTCGCGGCTACCCGCCCTATGCAGTGTCCAGAACCCATATACAGAAGTAGAGCCAAAGTAGAGCACTGTGTATCCTTAGTCAGAGTAGGCAGAGGTCAGAGTTCAGGACTGCAGACGCATCTAGAACTTGCATGTAGGGTACCAGAAAGGAGTATGCTGCAGGGTAGGAATAGGAGAAGCTAGGAGTGAAAGTCTGCATGGAGATTCTCTGGGGCTCTTTGGCTAAGGATTGGGTTACACATATGAGGGTGACACTCCATGTGATGGAGCAGAGTGGACTCTTTGCTGTGAGGCTGAGAACTAATATCTCTGTTGATCCCTTTTATCTATGATCCTGTAGGATGGAGAGATGGTAAAGCCAACTGAGGCTGAGCGGTAAGAATACACTGAGTATCTGAAAGCATTGAACTGAAATTACAGACAGGCTACACATTAAGAGTAAAGATGAAGACTTCTAGTAAAGGATATGTCCTGAGGCATAGGACAAAAACGAGATACAGCCACCCTAACAAAAAGTAAAATCATCCTGATTTTTACATCCAGTTTAAAAATAATCTTAATTTAACTGTATATCAGAACAAAACTCAATACCTTTAAAGGAAGACAACATAAACCAGTATACCAGTGGTGTCCAGTGTATAATTAAAAATCACAAGAAATGTGGAAAAGCAGAAAAATATGATCCATAGTCAAGAGGAAAAGCAAGGAATCAAAACATACCCCAATTAGTTTAGATATTGAAGTGAGCGGACAATAGCCTAAAACAGCTATTATAAATATGCTCAAGGACTTGAATGAAAATAGGAACACAATGATTAGACACATGGAGGACTATCAGTAGAGAATAGAATATCTAGAATAGAAAAGCAAAATATCTGAAGTGAAAATCCACTGGATAACCTTAGCAGAATATGGAAGACTGAAGAATAAAAGGTTGGTAAACTTGAGAAGAGATCAAAGGATATTACCCAATCTTAAGAACACAGAGGGAAAAAAATATTAAAAATAAATGACTAGATATCAATAGGCAATTTTTAAAAATCAGCCTTAACCTAAAACTCACACTTAGTACAAAAAATAACACAAAATGGATCAGAGATTTAAATGGGAAATATAAAACTATAACATTTTTAGGAAAAAAAAAAAAGAACATCATAGAAAAAAGTCTTTGGAAACTAAAACTAGGTGAAGAATTCTCACACTTGACCCCTAAAGCATTACCCATAAAAGGAAAAGTTGATAAATTTGACCTCATGAAAATGATAAACTTTTGCTTTATGAAAGACTCTTTTAGGAGGATTACAGGAAATATTTGCAAGTCACATATTAACAAAGGACTTAAATCTAGAATATATTGATTACTCTCAGAACTCAGTATTAAAAACAAAACAAAACAAAACAAAAAAAAACAAAAAACAACCTAATAAGAAAATGGGTAAAAGACAGGAAGAAAAATATTTCACCAAAGATGAATATGCCTGGAATACAAGCACATGAATGGATGTTCCATATCATTAGCTATTTTGGAAATGCAAATTAATATCATAATGAGATATCACTACAGACCTATCAGAATGGCTAAAATAAAATATTGATAATGCCAAATGCTGAGAAGGGTGTAAAGAAAATGGACCATTCATGCACTGCTAGTGGGAATGTAAAATAGTATAGCCAATTTAGAAAATATCTTGACATTTTCTTTTTTTTAAAATTGAAATTCAATTAGCCAACGTATAGTATATAATTATTTTCAGATATGGTGTTCAATAATTCATGAGTTGTGTATAACACCCAGGGTCATCACATCATGTGCCCCCCATAACCCCCAATCCCACAGTTGCCCCATCCACCCCCCATTTTCCCTTCCACAACCCTCAGTTTATTTCCCAGAGTCAAGAGTCTCTCATGGTTTGCTTCCTTCTCTGATTTCTTCCCATTCAGTTTTCCCTCCCTTCTCCTATGATCCTCTGCACTATTTCTTATATTCCACATATTAGTGAAATGAGACCATATGATAATTGTCTTTTTCCGATTTACTTATTTCACTTAGCATAATCCCCTCCAGTTCCATCCATGTCGATGCAATGGTGGGTATTCATCCTTTCTGATGGCTGAGTAATATTCCATTGTATATATAAACCACATTTTCTTTATCCAGTCATCTGTTAAAGGACATCTCAGCTCCTTCCACAGTTTGGCTATTGTGGACATTGCTGCTATGAATATTGGGGTGCAGGTGCCCTTTCTTTTCATTACATCTGAGTCTTTGGGATAAATACCCAGTAGTGCAATTGCTGGGTCATAGGGTAGCTCTATTTTTAACTCCTTGAAGAACTTCCATACCATTTTTCAGAGTGCCTGTATTTGACATTTTAACATTTTAACATTAACCATGCATATACCAGACAACCTATCAATTGCACTCTTTGGCTTTTATCCCAGAGAAGTAAGAGTGTATTTTTAGGAGAAATTTGCACACAAGTGTTCATAGAAGCTTTAGTAGTTTCCAAACTGGAAAATGTCTTTCAAAGGGTAAATGGTTAAACAAAATGTGGTACATTCATAACATGGAATACCACTCAGCAATTGAAGGAAACGATTCCTGATACATACAATAATTTGGATGAATCTCAAAGGAATTATGGTAGGAAAAAAGGTCAAAGTTTACATAGTATATGATTCCATTTATATGAAGTTCTTTAGGTAACAAAATTATAGAGACCAAGTACAGATTAGTTGCTGCCAGGAGTTAAGAATGGGGGAGGATGTGTGTGGCTGTCAACAGGTAAAATGAAAGATCCTTGTATTTTTAATTACTTGTAATTTTAATTGATAGTACAGTTCTGTATATTGGTTGTAGTGGTAGGTGCACAAAGTTATACATGAGATGAAATTGCACAGAACTACAGACACACATGTACATACAAATGAGTGTATGTATAAGTAGTGAGAAAGCTCTGTGGATTGCACCTGAATCAATTTTCTAGCTTTGATATTGCAATACACTTACACAAGTTGCAAACACAGGCGAGGTTAGATTAAGGGTTCACAGACCTCCCTGCACATTTCTTAGAAACCTTCTGTGAATCTATAATTATTTCAAAATTAAAAAAGTTAAAAAAATAAACTAAGTGAACACAACCTTAGGGACATATAGGAAAGTATCAAGTAATCTAACATACATTTCATTGAAGTCTGGAGTAGAGAAGAGAAAATATTTTAAAACAAGGAAAAAATATTTAACACACTAATAAACTAACTTTCTAATTTTTAGATCCAAGAAGCTCAGCCAAAACCATGCAGGAAATACAAATAAAAACAAAAACAAGAAAAAAGGTACTTAGCCACATCGGAGCTGAAAACCAAGGATAAAGAGAAAATCTTGACATTACTCAGAGAGCAAAAGACTCATTACCTATATAGCAATGGTTCTTAACCGGGGACAATTTAGACCCCTGGAGAAATCTGGCAATTTCTGGAGACATATTTGATTTTCACAACTAGGAGTGGTTGTGGGGCACTAATGGCAACCAGTCCGTAGAGGCCAGAGACACTGCTAACCACCCTGCAATGCTTCGGGAAGTCGCCCACAGCAAAGAATTGTGTGGCTTATGGTGTAAAAAGTGCTAACCTGAGAAATCTTGCTATAAGGAAATAATAATAAGAATGATGGCCAACTTCAGATCAGAAGTAATGGACGCCAGAAGATAATTACATGATACCTTTAAAGTGACAGAAAAAAAAAAAGCCTCTCAATCCAAAATTCTATGTCTAGCAATAAATAAATAAATAAATAAATAAATAAATATTTTAAATAGATTAAATTAAAGATTTTCAGATAAATGAAAGCTGAGAAAATTTGTCACTAGCAAAACTACACCGCCAGAAATGCTACAGAAATATCTTTAGGCTAAAGGGAAATGATACCAGATGGAAACTTGATCTATGGAAAGGAATGAAGAATCTGTAGAATGATAACTATATGGGGAGATATATATATATACACACATATATATATATAATATTTCATACATATATCAACAGATTATATATTATAATTTTAATAATTATATATTAGCACATATAATTATATATGCATATATGTACATATGTATGTATACACACACAGCCCCTTTTTTTCCTATTATGGGTTGAATTAAATCTCCCCAAATTCATATGTTGAGGTCCTAAACCCCAGTACCTGTGAATTTGACCTTATTTGGAAATAGGGTCTTTGCAGATGTCATCACATTACGATGAGATCATTAGGCTGGACCCTGTTCCCATATGACTGATGTCCTTACGAAAAGGGGAAACGGATGCAGAGAGATGCTTATGGACATAAGGAGAATGCCCTGTGAAGACTGGAATTGTGCTGCCGCCAGCAGAGGAACTAGCAGAAGCTCGGGGAGAGATCTGCAACAGGGCTTCCTCAGCACCTACAGGGAGCACGCCCCGCTCACACCCTGATCTGGGATTTGTTGGCCTTCAGAACTGTGAGACAATAAATGGATTACGTTTAAGCCACTCAGCTTATGGAACTTTGTTACAGCAACCCTAGCAAACTAATACACTTAGCTTCTGTAAGCAACAATGCACTGCTTAAGTCAAAAATAACAATGTTACATTGAAGTTTCTTAATGTGTGTAGAACTAAAATATTCGACAAAAACAGTACAAAAATGAGGGCTAAAGTGAAATTTTACTTTTATAATCTTTTAAAATGTTATTCAAAGCATGCTAAGTAAACTGTGATAAGGTTGCATATTGTAAACATTTGAAAAGTTGTGTTAGGTACAACTAAAGAGCCTGAGTGAAAGAATTAAAGCGGATATTGAAAAAAAAATTTTGATGAGGGGCATCTGGGTGGTGCAGTTCGTTAATCACAGACTCTTGGTTTCAGCTCAGGTCATGATCTCGCGGTTGCGAGATCAAGCCCCATCTCGGGCTCCACACGCAGTGCAGAGTCTGCTTGAGATTCTCTCTCCCTCAACCTCTGCCCCTCCCACTCATGCTCTCTCTCTTCCTCTCTCTCTCTAAAATAAATAAACAAATCTTTAAAAAAATTTTTTTGCTTAATCCCTGAACAAAGAAATGAGGAACTGAAGAATAAAAACCAAATGCAATAAATAGCAAAATTGTAGATTTAAATTGCAACAATTTATTATATGCAATGAGCTGAACACTCCAATTCTAAGGCATACCAGACAAAATACAAGAAGGAAGTATATATTATCTCAAGACACTCACCTTCATCACAAGATACAGATAGACTGAAAGTAAAAGACTAGGAAAAGATATACCATGTAAACAACAGGCAAAACTTAGGTATAAAGTTTATCCATATCAGACAAAGTAGACATGAAGATAAAGAATGTTGCTAGAGTAAAAGAGGAATGTTTCATAAATAAAAGCCCTGATTATTTAGCAATTTACAGCAACCTTAACAGCAGGTATAAGTGCAGGTAACAACAGAGCTTCAATACTGCATGAAATAAATGTTGACAAAACAACAGAGAACTTGGTAAGTCTATATGCATAGTTAGAGACTGTTAGCACCTCTCTCTCAGTATTTTATAGAACACATAGATATTTTAAAAAATGTTAGCATGAAGAAGAGTTCAATCACAGGATAAAACAAATTGAAGAAATTTATATTTATATAAATGAAACTGGACAATTTCATAGTATGCATTTCTTTCAAATGCACTTGGGACATTCACCACAATAGACCCTATGATGTCATCAGCTACAAAATAAAATGTCTCAACAATTTCAAAAAATAGAAATCTCACAAAATACATTTCTAAAGAGAGAGGGATTAAATTAGAATAAGAGATGTAGAAAAATCTTGAAATATTTAGAATTAAAACCAGATCCTTCTAAATAATCTGCAGTTAAAGAGTAAATCATAAAAGAAACCAGAGGATATTTGCAACTAAACGACAATGAAAAATATGAATAGAAATTTGTGGGATGCAGCGAATGTAATGATTCAATGGAAATTTGTAGCATTATAATATTTATATAGGAAAAGAAGAATGATTTAAAGCTATAATCTAACTTACTGTCTGAAGTATCTGGAAAAAGAAGATCAAATTAAAATGAAAAGAAGAAATAGCAAAAATAAAAGTAAAAATCAATTACACTTAAAAAAGACAGAAAATTGACAAATCCAAAAGTTGGTACTTTGAAAAGACTAATAAATTTAATGGACCTCAACAAAACTGATCAAGAAAAAATATTTAAAAAAAACACAAATACCAATATCAGGAATGACAGAGGAAACATGACTACAAATGATATGGAGATTTAAAGGACAATAAAGGAATATTATGAACATTTGTGAGAAACTGACAGCTTATATGAAATAAGTATGTTGAAAAACCCTATTTACCAAAACTAACATAAAAAATGAAAACAATGTAAAAGCTCTGCATCTCTTAAAGAATTAAATTTGTATTTACAAACTTCCCCACCAAGAAACTCCAAGCTGAGATGGATTGTCTGGTGAAGCCTATCAAAGTTTTATGGACAAATGAATCTAGAAAAGTTATAAGAAAAGACAGGAGGATGGAATGCTTAGATACCTTCTAGTTCATTTAATGAGGTCAGCAGTACCCCGATAATAAAACCTGACAAAAATACTTCAAGAAAAGAAGAGACCAATGTTCTCCAGAATATAGACTTAGATTAAGTTCTATGAACAAAATATCAAGTCAAATCCAGGATTACATAAAACGGCCATATATTACGACCAAGTGGGGATTTATACCGGGGATGCAAGATGGGCTTAGCGCTTAAAAGATCAATTCAATCCACCAAATCAACAGGAAAGGAAGAAAGGCCATATAGTCGTTTCAGTATGTGCAGGAAGAAATGCTTTTGATAAAATTCAACACCTATTCATTATAAAGAACACTTAAACTTGGAACAGACAAAACTTCCTTAGTCTGAAAAGGCATCTACAAAAAGCCTAAAGTTAACATCATACTTAATGATAAAACATTGAAAACTTTCCTTCTGAGACCAGGAACAAGACAAAGATGTCTGTTCTCACTTTCTATGTCATATTGTTCAGGTAGCCCAAATTAATACAACAGCAAAGAGAAATTCATAAAAGGCATAAAGATTGGAAATGTGAAGTAAAATTCTTTATTCGTAGACAAAATGACAATTTACGTAAAAATCCAGGGGAGCTTACAGAAAAATTACTAGGAGTAATAAGTCAATTTGAATGATTGCAGGATACAAAGTCAATATGTAAAAAATCCATTGTATTTCTTAGTAATGACAGCAAGTGATGAAATGGAAAATGTGAAATTTTAAATGTAGTTTATAATAGCAAAAAACCCAGAATATTTAAGAATAAGCTTTAAGAATATGTGAAAGCTCTACAGTGAAAAGCATAAAATGTGAAGAAAAAAAAAAAGAAAGATCTAAGTAGAGAGTTACCATGTTCATGGATTGGAGGACTCAACATTGTTAAAATAGTTATTTCTCTTCAAACTGAACTAGGGACTCAGTGCAATCTCAATCAAAATCCCAACAGTTTTTGTTTTTCGTCTTTCTTTTTTCTTTCTTTCTTTTCTTTCTTTCTTTCTTTCTTTCTTTCTTTCTTTCTTTCTTTCTCTCTCTCTCTCTCTCCTTCTCTCTTTCTCCTTCCTTCCTTCCTTCCTTCCTTCCTTCCTTCCTTCCTTCCTTCCTTCCTTCTCTTTCTTTCTTTCTTTCTTTCTCTTTCTTTCTTTCTTCTTTCCCTTTTTTCATACAAATTTACTAGTTCATTTTAAAACATAAATGGAAATATAAAGGATCTAAAGTAGCTGAAACACTCTTGAAAAAGGGTAACACAGCTGGAAGACTTACATTTACTGATTTCAAGACTACAGTGTTCAAGACAGTATGGTATTGGTATAGAGATAATGAAACAGATCAATGAAATAAACAGTTCAGAAACAGATGTGATCAATTAATTTTCACTAATGTGCAAAAGCGACTCAGTTTGGGAAGGAATTATTTTTTCAATATATTGTGCTGGAGTAATTGCATAAATAATCAAAAAGAATGCATCTCAACCCCTACCTCAAACCATGCACAAAATTTAATTCAAGATCACCATAAATCCAAATGTAAGAACCAAAACTATAATGATTTCAAAGTTGATGTTGGCAAATATTTCTTACAGAGGACACAGAAAGCACTAACCATAATAGAAGAAAAATTGACTAATTCATAAAAATAAAAGCACCTACTTATCAAAAGAGATAGTTAAGAAAATAGACAAGGCACAGACTGAGTGAAAAGATTCACTGTGCAAAAAATCTAACAAAGGTCTTATCTCCAAAACTATTTTAAAAACTCCCACAAATCAGGCAAACACAGCTAATGGGCAACCAACTCAAAAAGACACTTCAAAAGAAAAGGAGATGCATAAATGTCTAACAAACACATAAAAATATGCCTACACCACTAATCACAAAGGTAATACAGATTAAAGCCACAGTGAGATCACAAAAAAGCTAAAACCCAGAAGACTAATAACATCAAATGTTGGTAAAGATTTGGGACAAACAGAGCTCTCATACATTTCTGGTGGGAGTGTAAAACGGGACACACACTTTGAAGCACTGTTGAGCAGTCTGTTCTAAGGTTAAATACACACCTGCTCCATGACCCAGAAATCCACTCTTTGATATTATTCCAAGAGAAATGAATACGTATGGCCACAAAAGACTTTTACAGAAATGTTTGTAACAGCTTTATTCATAATATGTAAAACTTGGAAACAACCCGAATGCCCAATGAGAAAGTGATAAAAGAAAATATAGTGGTATATTAATTTAATAAAATACTATGGAAGAGTAAAAGAAAAAAAAGTGTGAACTTAAACTACTTTTAAGCTAAGCAACAAGGATGAGACTCAAAAACATTACATCGAATGAAAGAAGCCAGAAGCAGAAAAGCACACATTGCATGACTGCATTTAAATGAAGTTCAAGGGTAGGCAAAAATTAATCTCCAGATAGAAATGTACTGGTGAGGGAGAGTGGTTAAGGATCGACCCTGTCTTTATGACAGAAAGAACTGCTTATTTTTCACACTTAATGAATATTAATAACTGAATGGAATATATACCCAGTAGCTATTTTTGTAATTCCCAACATTTTAAAAAGTTGCAATGTTACTGAATTACATCTTTTGATGCCAATTTTAATCTTGCAACTCTGTAAATGCTTTATAACATACCTATTCTTTAAAATAAATAGAAAAACCACTAAAGAGTTTTAAATAAGATGGTTAGGAAATATTACTTAATGTTTTTCTTCTATGCAAAATGCACATGACTAAAGACAATTAAGTACATGTTCCAGAACAGGTCGAGGTGATATAGGTAAATAGGGGACTACAGGTCTCTCTAACCTGGAGTGTATCTTTAAAATTTAGGAGCGGGTCAAGAAGTTTCTCTGGATAACAGATAAATAACATATAATGGACTTGTCCATTATAGATAAAGTATTCATATAATTAATGACACTAAAGGTAAAAAAAAAAAAGATGACTCATTACAGAAATTATTTTTAAAAGCAGCAGTAGTTGCTCTAAAATGAAAATTAATTAAGTAGAACAAGTCGTAACACTTAATAACAGTATACAAGAGCTCGAGCAGTGACAGTTTTTTCAGAAATGCAGGCTAGGTAGAAACTCTAATATTTTCGTCTCCAGGATCTTGATCAGTAAGATACTATCTAAGTCGTTAAGTGAAACATTTGAAGTGTTAAGGTTTAATTACTATTTCTTGGGAAGATGCCTAAAAATTAACAGAGATTAGGAGGTTGTAAGGCCTTTTCTTGAATAGATAACTGGAAAGGCAGTTATCTCTCTTGAAATAAATGTGATTCCATTTCTCATTTATTATGCTAAATATAACATAACGCCTTTAACAAATGTGTCATTAAGACTTTAGCTGATCTAAGTGTACCTCTATCTATTTTCTTGGTTCCTTTGAGAAGCCGTGCAAAATCTTCATCCTACATTAATTATCAATTTAATCATTCAATGCTAAAAGAAAATCTTTTACCCTAATTATAAAAGACAGTTGCTGTAAACATTTGACGTGATGAATACCTTTCCCGATCTTGGGCAGCCTATAATTTATTTAGCACAAATATGAGGAAAAACCCGAGTGGAGTGCTTCATCAGCAGTGACCCGCAATTAAAACAGGTGATATTTGCTAGGTTAAGAATAAAAGCAACATGACTCCAATTAGCTGTCAAATCATCTGGAAAAACAGATGTTACATAAATAGAAAAATCACTTTTTCAATTTTGTCTTTCTTTTTAAGTCATTTAAAAAGATAGTCCCTTTATTCACATAACATTTAAAAACAGGGGAAATTAATTCACAGTGTTGGAAGTCAGGAGGGTAATTAACTTTGGTGGGGATGGGGGAAAGGTGGGAGGAGGGGGAGTGTTAAGAAGGGCACAGGGTTGTGGGGATCTGCTGGGATGCTGGTAACACTCTGTTTCTTAACCGTGTCCTGTTTTATGGATGTGTTCACATAGTGAAAATTCATCGAGCTGTGCACTTATAACCTGCACGTTTTTCTGAATGTTATACTTCAATAAAATTTATGCAAAAACATAAATCCTTTCCATAACTATATGGAATCACTTCAGCATTGCATCAAAAATGAAAGGTTGTATGCTAGTGTCTATAATAGATAATAATTTTCTTGAAAACTTTCCTCATCAATTCTTCTAATCTCCAAGAAAATATAGCAGAATATTTTTAAAAATTTATAAAATAGGGCTTTAAACAAAATGGAGGCGCAACATTAGCTTTTGATTACAATCAGATTTAAAATTTAAATGCTACTTACCAAGAAGGTGTATTCTCCTCCAATTTTGTATCAGATCGTTCATTAGAGCTGCCAAGCAAAGACGTTGGTTGTCTTACAAACCTGGAGAAACAGTACAAGTAGAAAAATTGCTATACTATATTTATCTTACTATCGTTGTATACATTATACTATAATGTACGTATCTCCATAACTATAAAATGATAACTCATTCATGTAACAAGCAATCGCTAAGTATCTTTGCATGTACCAGGTGGTACAGGTCGAATTAGGTAAATACAGAAGTATAAAAGCGTGCCACATTTGTGAATACCATGAAAGACGAATAGATAAAATGTTATGGGAATTAGGAGGTTACTTCCAAGAGGGGGATTGGGTAAAGCTTTGCGGAGGAGGCGGGGCTTGAGCTGATCCTCAAGAAAGAATCTGCTTTCTTAAAGGCGGTGGGGGCAGGAGTTGGAACAGGGAAGAATGGATGGGGAGGGCAATCCGGGTAAATGAGACAACATGACCAAGTAGGGAGTTTGAACATGATGGAAAAGGGGGTGGGGAAGCTGAATGCATTTCAGTTTCACTGGAGAACATTTTCAGAGGATTTGGAATCAGTGATCACGGCCAGGCCTGTAGGTTGTCGCTTGCAATGACTGAGGGACTAGCTTGACTCATGGATTCAGCTGTGAATAAGAAAGATGGTAGCCCAGCCCACATGAAGCTCCCAGCTCATCAGAACAAGCCAATACAAAAGATTTTTACAATGTGTGGTGAGCTCTAAAGGTTTTTTTGGGAGTTTGTAGAAGAGGAACCAATGAGGTCCAACAGTCAGAGATAAACAATTATGAGTCTCAGAGAAGTGATCACAAAAGCAATGGAGTTAGATGCCATCACCCAAGGTGAGTTAGCGTATAAAGAGGGAGGGATAGGGACAGATGAGGTTACATTTACCGGAAAGGAAAAGGTAATTGAGGAAGCAATCAGAGAGGAAGCAGGAGGCTCTTAAGCCTGGCATCAGGAAAGACGAGTGAGGAAAATTTTATGGAGGACACTGCTCAAGAGCAGAATGCTTTGAAATTCAATCAGGGCTAATACTAAAAACTGGTGCATTTCTTTTGTTTATTGACTTGGTTAGGTGCAAGGTATTTACGGTTGATGACAAAAAATGTGGGGCGATGGAAGCCAACCTAATATTTGGCCATTGCACACAAACATCAGCACTAATTTTTACAGCCAATGTCTGTATTTGTGCCTGAGTGATACAAGTTGTTAAGAAATTTTGCAAATCACCTTGCATGACGGCATAATCTGCTCTGGTAGGTAGTTATCTCCCTGAAATGGCACTCTTAGATTTTCTTAGCACATCAAGGATCTCAGCAAATGATTAAATTCAGGAGATAGGGGTCCCTGCTGGTGATTAAAGTGTTTTTTTCTCCCCCAGCATGGTGAGCCTTCCCTACAACTTACCTAAGTTTGGACATGGAACCCTAGAGACAGCCACAAAGTGATGAGTTCATGTTTACTGAGCATGTTAGTACTGTTTTAGGAGCGTTAGTTCATTTATTTATTTTTTATTTTTTTAAGATTTTATTTATTTATTTGAGAGAGGGAGAGAGAGTGCAAGCAGGGAGAGCAGCAGGCAGAGGGAGAGGGAGAAGCAGACTCCCCACTGAGCAAGGAGCCCAACACGGGGCTCAATCCCAGGACCCTGAGATCATGACCTGAGCTGAAGGCAGATGCTTAACCGACTGAGCCACCCAGGCACCCCAAGGATTATTTCATTCAATTTCCATAACAACCTTATAAGGCAAGCACTATTTTTTATCCAAATATTACAGAGTTGGTAACTGAACATGAGAAAATGTAAGGAACTTGCCAAAGGTCACTCTTACCAAAGCCAGCACTGATCAATGCTTTTTCTCTTGGTCAGAGTTGGAACTACTGTTCACTAATTCTCTTGGTTTCTACTTAATTCTCCAGTTAAGATCCAAGTCCCATACTAGGGTGCCATCCTGAGCATGCTGGAACATCCTGAGCCAGAACATTTCTCTGTAGTCTCTAACTTGATGAAAAATTGGGCTTTTATGTTGTGGAACACACAGGTCCATGGCTTAGGCTTTACAGTTTAAGTAGCCAATACTCCGTTTCTTCGATTCCTGGCTATCGGATGTCCCACTGAAAGCCTGGGATGGTGGAGTAGGTGGTACATAGAGCCATGGCAGAGGGTGGGGGTGGGGACAACCCAATTCCCAAATTAGGTTTAGGGATTCACTGGTCATTTGTGACCCTAAAAACTGCAATAATAGGAGAATGGTGATTACACAAACTGCTGTTTGCTTTCTGGAGTCAAGCCTTTGGGTTTTACAAATCGGTCCAAGTAGCCTGGCACTGAAGGATCTCTGTCTACTTCTCACATGCCTACTGGAAATGGTTGGGAGGGGAAGCTGTTGGTTCCATTGCATTTGGGAGAAGCTATGGGCTCCTCAGTTTGGATTTCCAACTGAAGGAACTTCAATGTGTTTCCACATGAAAATGTGTGGGCCTCGTTCTAAAGCTGTGCTGATTAAATACTCTTTTCTAGTTATCTTATTGGCTCTGTACATTTTACCATCTGGCACAAGAATCCAGTCATATCACCTAAGATTATTTCTAGGCAAAAATTCCACGGTTCTCATTTATTTGTTCATTGAAGAAATACTTACTGCACATCAGCTATGTCCCTGGCACTGTACTAAACAGATACTGTTTAGCTGATGCTCTGCAAAAACAAATACAGCGACTGGCCTAAGTAAACTTCTAAATGCACAAGTTGCAAAGACACTTTAAAATGCCATTAGTATTCTAGCTGACCATTGACTATTTTTATGAAAACCTGACCTTCTGTTAGTCAAGAACAATCATACAGAGAGCAATGGGTAGCAAAGAAGGACATGAACTCATGAGAACATGGTGCATGTTTTGTGCCAGGTGTTGGTAGATGTTGTGTACATGCAATGTGTTTCGTCCCTGCAACAGTTCTGTGAAGTTGGTGATGCTTCCCCTGTTTTGCAGCCTAACTTGGTTGAGTTTGAGGAACGTGCTTTCTCCACTAAGACCATGATGCCTCTTGTTTGCAGTTCTGTACCTATCTTGCTGTGTCCCTGAGTAGCACTGTGGGTAACCTCTGTCAGATTCCTTTTTCATAGGGATTCCTTTATTATGCCCAAAGGGTATCACTGGCTCTTTACAGTTAGTGGCCAGCATAGACAGACAGTCAGAGATATTGACCAACTATGTTTGAGGAGATTTTACTGTTTGTAGTTGCTACGACTTCTGGAAAATACAAATATATATTTTTTAATATTGATGATGATTATCATTGAATTTTCGACATGTTATTTTTATCCACTCAAACACCATATTAAAGCATTATCAGTTAAGAGGTCTGTCAATATCAAGGTAAACACAATAGCTTTTCGTTGTAATTGTTTAACCTTGACATACTCATAATATCAATCCTTCATTGCTTATAGTTATATAATTTTAGAGAATATATTAATTATTTTCTTATACTGTCCTAGCACTTAATATCACTGCTGACCCACAGTTCTCTTTCCTAAAAAGCAGCCTCTCCATCAGATTGATCTTGAACATTATGCAATGATTCAAGAATTAATCTTCTTAGAGTTCACTGATCAGCATAATTCATTAAAAAATAATCATTCCTAAAGTTATCAATTGTAAATATGTAGTTTCAGTGAGTTTTCATTGCCTTAAAATTACAGGATTTTGTTAAGTGTAATTATATGCCAAAAGACAACCCAAGGCAGCATCTATAAAATAAATAACTCAATAGTGGGATAGTTGGTGTGATTGTTCCATCCATACAAATGATGCATTAGACTGACATACACCTATCACCATAGAGTTAATCATGAGAGTGTTAGAAACTTCTAGATAGACTGTGACTTGGGTGACTTATCTATAGCTTATAGTTAACAGCCTCGATTTCTTGAAAATTACAGAAGATGGAAATAGCATGTTAATTTATGGGGAGTAATTACTAAATGGTGTTACTGAGGTTAGCCATGTAATCAAGATTATGGTTTCCAAATATCAAGTGAATTAAAATAATCATTTACTATTAACTTTACTCTTGCAAAAACTATTTTTGGCTTTCAGTAATTTTAAATGTCTCACAAATATTTAGAAGATAACCAAGATCTAGGGATTTTAAAAAGTGGATATAGCATATATTAGTTAGAGCAATACATATTCTGTGTGGATTTATAAACAGTGGTAACCAAACTGATTATTTTAAATGGCCTTAAACTTGTGAATTTCTATGTTTATTGATATAATTTTTCTACATTCTGAAGTTATTTCCAATCAAGTCTTCAAAAATATATATTTGGGAGGATTCTGATAAGGATGATAATACAAACAGAAGAATGAAGCAACCAGATTTCTAAAGCTCTAAAAACCTAGGGACATGTATCATATCTGAAGATCACAGGAAGAAAGTGTCTATGATGAAAATAGAGTGGAAAGAAATGGTTATTTCTGTCAGTGCTAAAAAGCTTAGAGAGTCACTGATTAAGGTCACTGCCAATTTTATCAATGAGGAAAGTGCTTTAGCAAGGCTTCAACCCCTTATTTTTACCGTCTTCTGTGTAAGCATGTGGATGACGTTACTGTCAGGGTGTCCGAGATCAAACACAAAGAGCATTCAGGGTCAACTACACTAGAATTTTTATCAGAACATCTAGACTGCCTAAAACCTACTCCAAATAATGCATTTTATGTCTTCCTGACCCCGTGTCTCCTTCAAAGCCATCATCATCAAGAACAACAAAAAAAGGGAAGAAGAGGAAGGAAGGAAGGAAGGGAGGGAGGGAGGGAGGGAGGAAGGGAGGAAGGAAGGAAGGAAGGAAGGAAGGAAGGAAGGAAGGAAGGAAGGAAGGAAGGAAAAAAGAACCAATAACCATATTAACATTTGTCCTTGGCTTCCCTGGACATAAAATCTATAATGTTCAAGACAAATCTTTCCTTTAAACATTTATCAGTAGAATAACAATAACTACAACAGCAAGTAAGATCTAAATCCCAAGCTCCAAGCTGATATCCAAACAACACATTGCTAATCAACGGCCAACACAAACTACTTGACAGCTCAGGTGAAAACCATTAAATCATGTTCCCATCTGTAAGCCCACAGAAGGATGAAAGATGTGTGTAAATGGATGCTGGTAGTACTTGAATAACGTAATTGGAAATTATAACAGGAAAAAAATAGTAATCTCACATCAGAACACTCTTTAAGTCACTTTGTACAGATGGTTTGACATGTTCAGACGAGTAGATGTCATCAGAGCCCTAACTGAGTCATAGGATCAACTCACCGTAGAGCAAGTGAAGAACAATAAATAGAAGAAATAGCCCAATAATTCGGCATTGGTCATTCAAAGTCTTGGGAAAAGGCTGACGCCTTCTGAAAAATGCTGACTTGAGCAACTTGCTGCTGTTAAGGAATCTGCATATTGAGATTCCCCATTTGGAAGACAGGGCTCTAGGATCTCAGACTGCAAACCTATAAAGGCACTTTACCCACCATCCTGAACCAGTCCTGATACACCTTCATCCTATCAGACCCCCTTCAGTTTTATTTGATCCTGATCAATATCTTAGCTGATTTGACCAGTGAGTATATTGCTGTTAACCTTAATCGTTCCCTGCCCTGGTTCCCCAGTTTGTGGCCTAATAAGGGCCGGATTAGAAGATGTTTTTTTTTCAAGGTCAGATATATCTCTGTGGCTTACTAAGATACAACTTCCTCTCTTTCTTTCTTTTCTCTTTCTTTTTCTTCTTTCTCACTCCCCCCATTCCCTCCCCCTTTTTTTCCTTTTTGAGGGCCTGGGGCTTTCAACTGTGTAGTCATTAGCACCCAAGAGAACAAGGGTAAAAATGTAATATCTATCTGGGAAAGCCTAAAACTATATCAGCTCATTATCAGTGAGCTGATGTCGGGGCCCTAAAGCTCAAAGCATGCCCTATGGACTTCTGTGGAGCTTCAAAGTTCAGCCTGACGGAGAGAAAACTCATCTTTGACTCCTACAGTCGAATAATATGCAATTTTATAGAGATTAACGGATACTCATCAGTATTTGCTGAGTTGCTAGAAGGTACTATTCATAAACTAATATTAGCATGTCACCAGAATTAATTGAGAACTCTAAATTAGTATTCCACAAAAACATCTGACTGCAACTCAATGCCTTGCAATGCTCCTGCTATTCATTTTCACATGAAAATTGTTAGAATTCCTGAAATCTGGGAAGGGACGTGGGGTTAATGCTATCCTTAATGCTACCATTACCACTACTGTTTTGAATTGGTCTTGATTGCAGACAAAGATATTTGAGTTAATGTATTTGTAACATTACTATCTGACTTGATATTTATTCATCATTTGCTTTGTTGTGTAATTGCTTTATTGGTAATATGTTAACTGTTATTTTGTCCCTCTCCACTATTATCATTATTATTATTATTACTATTATTATTCGGTCTTTTTCCTCTGAAGAGTAGAATAGATTGGGATATATAAAACCGTCAGTGAACCACGGTCAAAAGATTTGAACACCACTGCCATAAAAGGATGGAAGTCAGGACAGAAAAAGTTTCATGAGCAGGGACTTAAAATAACAATTCTTGTTTGTGACCAGGTACTTGTAGATGCCTGGATCCAGGAGAGAAGCTCAGGGGACTAGGTACCAGAGGAATGATGTCAAGAGCAGGCGATCACTGAGTCTTGCCCAGGGTCAGCCTTGTTAGTACATCACAGAGAATCAAAATCTGTTTCAATTTTGCCTTCTTATCTAGGTATCGTGAGGACCATTAACATTTTGCCCATAATTTGTTTTTGCCTAACGTTACTAGAAATTCATTTTCTACTCAGAATGTAAATTATGTTTCCTATTTGTCCTCAAACCAGTGTAGTATTTCTTTATGCTTTTTATGCATGATATTTACTGTGTCTTTGACATTTTTATTTTGTAGTCAGTATTAATAAATCTTCATGAAAGTAACAGAGTCATTGTGATTGTGTTAAAAATGCATTGCTTACAGTTCTTTGAAGAAGTATGAATGTTCAGCTAAAAAGACAAACAATCAAACAAAGGAACAAACACTGTCATAAAAGGAATTTAATTCATCTTTGCATTGGTGAAATTAATATTTTTAGCTGAACGGTTAATTTTTTTTCTGATCTCCCTTCTTTTCAGCTTCTATCAGTGTGAAACCAGGGTTAAAATAGTATTTAAAAAAAGTCATCTAGGCAACAATGTATCTAAATCAGACCATAATTACAGTTGTATAGTTTTCCATAAAAATATAAAAAACTTACCAACATTTTTCACAACATATTTCTGAACTACATTATTCACATGAACATTCTTCCTGATGTCTGAGCTAAATTTCTCGTTTGTACCTATACCTATCCCTAGTGATACCTTGAATAGGAACTGAGATAATTCTTCTTATGAAACATACTGCTCTACAAACAAATTAAATTCATTTGAGTTTCTTTTCATGTTTCTTATGTTTTATTCCTCTGGAAACAGAGGTCTATTGCTCCAAAATGGAAATGGTAATTCAGTCATCAAAATAATCAGGTATCAATAATGAAAAAAAATATAATCCAGTTGTATATATAATATAATGAAGCAACAATTTAAAAAATCTATTTTATTCCATTTTATTTGAGAAAACATGTAAAACCTATATACTGTAGTGCTTGGTATATCATAAGGCACCCCAAAATGTTTCATTTTTCCCACTTTGTGACTTGCTTCTCACAGCAGTTTAGACTATGACGAAGCTTCACATATACAAATACACGTATGTACACACATATATGTTTTTTTCAAGGAGGCATTTCTGTTTATGAAGGTTGAAAAAAGCTCAGATTGGGATGATAAAAGGAAAACACAGGTATTGGCAAAAAAAAATGATGGAAAAAGGAAATTGAAAAAATATTTTTTAGTGCATCATCAGTAAAAATGAAATGATGCACTGGAAATTTAAATGTTTTACTGCTCTTCACAAGAAATATAGTAGTATATGGCAAACTAACATTAGCTTGTGGTCTTCTATGATCCTAAGCTATTTCACATGCAGTTCTTACCAGTCTAGTATTTAGAGGAGTGTGTGTGTGTGTGTGTGTGTGTGTGAGGGAATTTGTGTTATTAAAGGACACTGCCCTGATCCTTTTAATGCTGAATTAAATATTTACTTTCTCTCTAAGGAATCCTTTTAAGGGACTTTGCTTTTAAACGCCTTATCAAATAACATCACTTTCTATGAAAAAGTCTTAAACATTAACATAAAATGTAATAGTTTTCACCCAAAACAAAGATAAATCAATATTGGAGAGGTGAGCATGTATCAGAAGATTGGGTCATGGATCCAATTTCTGGGCACATTTTTCACAAAGGCTCAAAGAAAAGTATACATATCACACTGGCAAACTGCAAATTAGTCTTCTTACTGTCCATGAAATTCCCCTGTATTAATCAGATGTTAACAGAGAAACTCACAGAAGGGATAATTTCATTGCTTTCTTTAACTGATAGGGACAGGTAGGTTAAAAGAAAAAGACGAGAATCAGAAGCAAAAGAAACAGAAATGATTCATGATACAAAATATATTCTTCCATTAAACAAACCATCATTAAGCTAACCAAATAAAACTGTGATGTTAAGTACTGTCAACAGATTTAGTTATGTAGCTATATTATAAAGACTTTTTGGCAAGTCATAGATTAAGGAATTATTAGGAGCATGGAAGAAAGAAAAAAAGAAAGAACGCTTTGCTTGAATAAGTAAGTAGTGACTGAAACACTCAGCAAGTTCCAGCTCCTCTAGGAAGAGTGTCCACATAATGAATATTTCAGGTGCATCTTGAGATCCTTATATTTTTCAAAGACAAGTAGACAGGATGCATTTTACATTTGTTAAAGACTTCTGATTGGCATATATGTTGAAAGTCTGCCTCAAGATTGAAAGGCAGAATGTTTCTCAAAAGCCATAGCTATGAAATATTTATTCCCCCTTCTTTCATAGAAAAAAATGAGTTGACTCTGTGACATAAATCTCTACTAATACCAACAAAATTACACATCTTCTGTTAAATGATTATTCTTAGAAGGTGAACCAGGTCTTGTTTGTTGGAGATGATCATAGTAGAATAATGTAAGTATTGTTTACAGTGTTCTTGTGAAAGAACAGAAAGAATGCTTGCATTCTCAAGCATTAGAGTAAGATCTCAGGACATAAGGTCTGCCAAAGATTGCTTAAGAAAGACAATGCTGGACAAAATTTTTTCTGGGAGTGTTTAGTTTCTTTTTAATTTTAAAATTACATTTTTGTCAAGATCAACCTCTGCTTGTGAGAACCTTTTGTATATAAAAATTCTGTAGCTATACCTTTGAGTATACTTTTTATTAAGCAAGGCAAAGACTCGTGTGTCTCCAAATATTGCTCAAATCTCCAAAGCCAGCTGAATAAATAAACATTATGTGATCTGCAGCCCAAAAGTCTGCAAATGACTCTATATGATGTTAAAAAAAAAAAAAAAAGGCTATGATTCCTTCTAAGTATTTCTTGGAGCCAATGATCAGCAGTTTTGTTTAAGTTCTGGGACCCCTGAACCTCCATAAAAATAACTTTGAAATATTATATTATGTGTGAAAATTTTACACACATGCACATTTATAATTGGCAGGAAGGCCCTCTGCCCTTCTTCAACCTGATAATCAACCATAGTGCCTACTCAAACATGGAAAAAATAAAAGATTCAGAACTCTAAAGCACATAATCTTAGTGCCATTTAGAACCATGTGTATTTCTGAAATCCTCTATTACTGCAAATCTCTTGGTTGTATTTTCTATGGAATTGTCTGTTTCTCATTATCAAAGTCTAAAGAAATTTGATACAGTCATGTAACACTTGGTGAAGGAGTGTTTAAAAAATGCATTCCAAGGTGTTCAGCTTATCTTTTCTTTCCAATGCAGTAACTACTGTCTGACTTTCCTCTCCTGGAGAAGCCAATTGGGAGGGTGAAGAAAAAAAAAATCAAATCAAAGTAAATTAAGCAATGGCCCCGTGCCTAAATCAATCACAGACATCAGCTTTTAAACAATGAATTGTAGTTAACAGGCGCGAGTGCAACATTCACGTGGAGAATTCTCACTTGGTAAAGTCACCTTTCGCTTGTAGAATATGTACCATGCAATTTTTCAAACCAAATTTGCCAGAATAAGTTGATACGGGCAAAGCCTAAGGTTTGGAATGCTTGTAACTCTAAGAGTCAGAAGGCTACTGGCCTCCGTAAATCAGACTATGAACTCCCAGAGATGGTCTATGGTTCGTTATATTCTTCAATATGGCCAGAACTCAAGGACGGCGTGTCATCCTTCCCCAAGAGTCAAGGTCCTGGAGAAGAGAAAGTCTGGGGGAAGATGTGTAAATAGTAGTTTCAAAGGAAATATGTCTTATTCTAACAGGTTTTGTTTTGTTTTGTTTTTTTGCTTGTTTGTTTGTTTTCTGCTCCTGTAAGCCAGTTAAGTTATTCAGATATTACACAAATAATGTTCAGGCAGCTCTAGTTGCACATCTGATCAATTAAGATAGAATTCTGTTTTTGCAGTTTAAGAATTTAAAAGGCATTGTAGTTAAGATACACAGCAAAGACCTGCTGGGATAATTGGTTGTCAAAGTATATTGGTACCACTGAGTAGTCTTAAAATAGCAGGAAACACAACTGAATACTGGAAAGGAAATCGCTATTTCACTTTTTCAAATAAAACATATTGCACCTCTGAGTTCACAATGGGATATTTGTTGAGAGCCTGTAATTAACTCATAATGATGAGAACCACAGTAATAAACATTTCCTTAGCAAAACATTCACTTGTTTTCATAATTTCCTACTCTTTTACCATTTCCTTGTCAGTTCTTAGTTAGCTTGTCACTATTAATCAAGAAAAGAATGGAGAAAAGGGTGAATAACTTTTCTAGAAGGGGATATTCATTTTAATTATACAGAAAGAACACTTTTTGATAAAAACCAGCACATCATCAGAGAACTCACACAGTCTAAGCACAAATGAGGAGGATTTTTGACACATTCATAAAATTAGTCTACTTTGAAAACCTAGAACCAACAAAATCAGAACACCGCTCATCGCGGCATCACCTCCAGCAGCTGCCTGGTGCTCGGCTCCCCTCCTGTCTCCCTGCAGATGGCTGGCCGACTAATCTTCCCCAATACCTTTTCGGCATGTCACTCCTTTGCCCCAAATCCTTCAATAGCTGTTCAGTACCAACAGCACAAAGTCCACATTCCTTGGCCAGGCATTAAGCCCCCTCCACAATCTGGTTCCAATTTTCTTTCCTGGCCTCATTTCCCACGCTTCCCTTATAATGTGGTGGGCCACGTGAATTCTCTGCTCCCGGACGACTCCACTGCCTTTGGAAAGACTATGCTTCCTTCTTTTCCTGTTATTTGCTCAAGCTGTTCACGGCCTAAAGTGCTCCCCCTGGTCCGTTTCTCGGGTCTCCTCAGGTACGCGCTCCAGCGCGGCTCTAGATCACAGCGCGCCCTGGCCGCGACGGGGACCCGGTCAGCTCCCGCAGACAGGCTCCATGTGAGACCGCAGGCTCCACGCGAGCACGCATCGATTCTGCCCTTCTTTGGAGAGCCTGTGCGTCTCCCGCGTTCCCAGCACACTATCCTGCATGGGATGGGGGCACTCGATGAGTAGCTACTGATACGCGAAGTGTTTCCCAGCATCTGACCTGGCTCACCAGTGTCGTTTGGAAATGGCCAGTTTTAGGACCAAAGTATAGGATCCCATCCCCCCTCAAAAATTTCTACAACCTCTCCAAAGTAAGAGTAAGGCAGAGAGTCAAGCATGTAAATCTTCCCAAGTATTTGGGCAGACTTTGTGAAAGATCTAAATTGAAATGATTGCGTATTAAAATATATGCCCCGATGAAATACTTCTAATGAATTAGGTTATAAACAATAACAAACAATACTTCAGATATTCCAAAGTCGTTGAGTACACCATGCCATCCTAATTACTCGTTTCTGTTTTGGCTCTTGGTACGATAGGCTGGCTTGAGGAGAGGACTCTTGTTACAACTGCCTAACTTTGCTCATTGTTTCCATCCATCCTTCTTACAGCTCACACAGCAGTATTTCTCTAATGAAGATCCCATCATGTCACGCCCCTCCTTCAACTCTTCCAATGACTTGCCCATCATGCCCAAGTACAAATCCAATCCCTTTCCATGACTTACAAGGTCTGCTGATGAGATCTTACCCTCCACTATCCCTCCCCTCATCCACCACCCTCCAGCCACACCAGCCTTCCTTCTGCTCCTCTGTCTTTGCATTCACAGCTCCTCTGACCTACATACTATGCCCCTCAATCTTTTCTTGGCAGATCCCTATGGCCATACTCAAACATTTCGCCTCTGTAGCGCCTTTCTTACCACCAAATCTAAATTCAGTGTTTCCCATTTCCTCACCACATTCTCTATCCCATCACTCTCTCAATTTTTTTAAATAGCCCCTACTAGTATCTGAAATAATCTTATTTTATTGTTTATTTGCCTGTATCTATTGCCTTCCACTCAATGTAAATACTACTGAGTTGGGGTCCATGTCTGTTTGATCACCATTGTATTCCCAGAAAATGACTTGGTACAGAGTGTGTGGTCAATTATTATTTGTCGAGTGAATACATTTCCTTAAAGCTTTACAGCTAGTAAGTGATGGAACTAGCCGAGACCCAAGTCTGTCTATGTCTCTGACCAATATGGCGCTTCTCTCACTCTGTCTAGTGCTGACTCTGCCACAAATATCTGCTTCACCATCCTTTTAGCTGAGAGCTAACTTGTTTTGGCATATACAGAACAGAGGCCTAGATGTAAGATAGTATCAGACAGCAGAGAAAGTTAGCAGTCGGTCCAGGAAGATCAACCTGGCCAGACCGGCCATTCTGACAGAACCGTGACCCAGACAGACCTCATCGCAAACTTGGAAGGAAGGCATCAGTGTCATCTGGAGGGGCTATCATATGCTATTCAATTTGTTAGAAAAAAGTTAGTGTTTATCCCCAATGTGTAAGGCATGCAGAATGGATAGAATGGGTAAGAGGAGAAACATCTATGTAAAGTACACCAAAGAAGTTAAGTCAACAATTCATTAGATATTGGGAAGAATAGTCAAAGACAACAATAAAGTCACACAACAGGTCGATTAAGAGGATGATGGTGTTGTTGACAGAGCTAGGACACTTAGAAAGGAGAGGAGGTTTAGCTGATGAAGCCAGGGAGTATCCTCAGTCTTGATTTAGACTTCCAGGTTTTGGCATATTGTTGGTGTTCATAAAAGATTTGTCCAATGTCCTCATGTCCCCTTGGGAAACGCATGTTCTTTAGGAAGAAGGAGAAAGCTGAGGTAGGGGTAACTGTAAATTCCTTAAAGTCTGAGACCATGTCTGTCTGTTCCTTCCATTTGTTCTTTCTTTCTTTCTTTGCTCATTCCTTCCTTCTCTCTTCCTTTCTTTCTTCCTTCCTCCCTCTCTTCCTCTTTCCTTCTTTCTTTTCCTTCCTTTCTTCCTTCCTTCCATCCTCCTTCCTCTTTCCTTCTTTCCTTTCCTTCCTTCCTTCCTTCCATCCTCCTCCCTTTTTCCTTCTTTCTCCATAGCAATTTATATGCAACTATTTATATGGCAAACCATTCATAAATGCCAGACATATAAAGATTCCAAAAGCAAAATTTAACTAGACTCTGTATCTTCACTACTCCCCATATTCCAAGGAGATTTGCAAAGCTGAGGAACGATGACCTTAAAGTCAAACCATCCTGCCTCCTACACTTCCTGTAACCTCAGGCATTTGTGATTCACTTTGCTCATTTGAAAAATGAGGCTAAACCAACATCTGCAGGGTTCTTGTGAGAGTTACAGGAAAAAATATACTTGGGATATTGAACAGGATGCTTGAATCATAACTAATGCTTAATAGGTGATAAATCCTTAATTGTATTCTTTTTCAAGTCTACCTGTTTTGGCTTTTTGATAATTGCTATACACGTTTAGAGAAGTATGTATCACTCTTCAACTTGAACTAGTAATCTATCTTTATGGGAAACCATCTCCTACGTGTCCAATTGCATGTCATGTTTTGAAAGTAAAACTATAAAGGTAAGGAGTAATATTACTACCATGAAACATTTTCTGAAACACAAAGAAAACATGCAGTGTATAGTAACATGACAAGTTAAACACTGCATTTTACCTCAACCTTACTCGCACTGGCCAATTTATACAGATATTATGTTTTTTTTAATCTCCAAAAAACACTGTTATCAGTTCTATCTCACAAAGCACAACTGAACTCAGCGCTTCCTTGTTTATTTTCTGTTGTATTTCTCCACATCAGCCTTTCTATCCAAACCGAAGTATATACTCAGGAAATTATTTCATTTGTCTGGGAAAGATGCAAAAGTAGAAAAGGCAGCTCTTCAAACAAAACAAAACAAAACAAAACAAAAACCAGTCTTGCTTATATTCAAACCAAATCTCCATCCTAGCTAAAGTATCATCTACCACCTACAATTTTATTCTGAGAAGGCAATCTTCTGGACACAGAGTTTCCCTCCAATAGTTCATCATTAGCTAGCATCGCCAATGACTACTTTGTGCTACTCAATAAATGGTGACTAACTTAAAAATTAGATAAATATTATAGAAAAGCACCACAGGGATTGAGTCATTGGGCCCTTCTGGCCTAAAATTCCTTGAGGTGTTAAGTGTGTTAGAAAAAGAGTAATGGTGAGTTCTCAACATTNCAGAAGGGGGAATGAACCATGAGAGACTAAGGACTCTGAGAAACAAACTGAGGGCTTCAGGGCGGGGGGGGGATGGGATAGACCGGTGATGGGTAGTAAGGAGGGCACGTATTGCATGGTGCACTGGGTATTATATGCAACTAATGAATCATCGAACTTTACATCAGAGAAAACCGGGGATGTACAGTATGGTGACTAACATAATATAATAAAAAAGCATTAAAATAAGAAAAAAAGAAAAAAAGTAATGGAATACTACTTCTCAGACAAAGACATGCAAATTATGCTTCCGGTTACAGAGATTGTTTTAAAAAGATGTGAATGCCTATTATGTCATGATTCTGCAACAATTTATTTGCAATTTAACAGCAGAGTAAAGTCAAACATTACCATTTATTGCCAATTGGAAAGGGGAAAAAATGGGAAACTCTGTCTAGGGAGGGATTCCGTAGTTTGGCACATTTGCTGGTTCTTAAATTAAACTGCTTCTCTGAACGAGTTTGTCTACGAGTGTGTGGTAGCCCAATGTTCTTCTGACTAATTTGGATTGCTGGAGGCCATGGAATCATTGAGTGGTTCCATTCATGAACAGCAGATGATGCATGACAAAGCTGTAATGCTCTTAGGAGGAAGTTAGCTAGGAAGAGTCGTTCTATACCAGAGGGGGTTTTGATAAAACTTCCATCCAGGCTACAAATTGTAGACATTGATTTGAAATAAATTGTGACTGATGATGAGTCGATGACGATTTCCATAATCATTATGCCGTCAGTAATTTATCAAGGTAATGGTATTTGTGTCCCTGATGCCACATTCATCCAGTACAGAGGGACTGAAAAACATGCTGTGATTTTTAAAAGCCCTTATTAAGAACCAACTGGTTGTGTTACACTTCCAACTGTAAAGTAATCAGTGGGACGGCTACAAGTGAATGAAATATTTAAAAAATCCTGCTAGGTTTGTAATAAAATTCTTTTGACAAAACCTTCTATAGTAGGGAGACAGAGATCTTATGCTTACAGCATTTTAATTAAATCTCCTTTATCAAGATTGTTCAGTGTCGTTTGCCAATATGTTTTGGAAAGAGATATTACAGCATGCTGGGCAAAGCAAATCTGCCAAAAAACCTCTTAACCCTTCTGGACCATTTCCCCCCAGTATACTTTTGTTTCTTTCAGAAGTGCAGTTAATTCTTCCAAACCATGATTTTTAGCATGTACACAGTCAACATGTATGTTCATATCCTGCATTTACTCCTGCGAGACACAAAATTGATGAACAATATTCCCATCCTCAGTCAGGGGGGAAAAAAAAACCCAACACAACAACTAATGACATTAAACACTAAATGTCATCAGTATCTCTTCACCAAAAGTGAAACTGAGCTGAGAAAGTCAACGACAGTGGTATAATTAACAAAATTAACAAACGTGTTTTCAGATTGCCATTATGAAATGAATTACGATTAGATTGCAAATGTTATCGGATCATTTATTTTTTTCGTAGACCACGGTTTAAGTACACATTACCCAACATAGCTTCAAGAATTTGAAGCATAGTTCTCGTTTGGCATCTTAAGAGTGTAAGTTAGTATAAAACAGAGTACTTTGGTGGGAATCAGAAAATAGAGTATTTTAGATATTTGTTTGAAAAACTCCACTCAGTTCATGGAGATATATTCCTGTTCCTCAGGGGAGATTGGGCATAGAGCACACCGGCAGGAGGTCCATATTTAAAAATCAGATAAACAACAAAGTTACTTGACTTCGAATACATAAACTTCAGTTTTTCTAAAAGCTAGAAAGTATGTGGATACAACGACAGTGGCTATCTACAAACTTCCATTTGTTTTTGAAATATTCTATCTTCACTTGTCTAAAATAATTACTCTGGCTTTATGATCTCAACTTTCGATGTGCCTGTGTACGGCCTGGCTTGGCTTCCTGGCTCCCCATGTTCCTCTAACAGCTAACCAGGCCATATGAGATGAAGCTGCTTCACTTCCAGTGGCAATGTAATTTGGAAACTAAATAACTTTGGATGTGTGGAATGGAATGAAGGAGGAAACTGAAAATAAGGCATTATATTTAAGGGCTATTCAAAAGAAAAGTAATTGGAGCTATGTCTTAAAAAGCCTTAAAAAAGTCAAGGATGTTTTATTAGGGTAATAGGGAAATGTTAAGAAAAATATGTTGCCAATTATATTTTGAATATTTTGATATTAAAACTTAAGACATAGAACATATAGAACATATCGCAAATGCAGTAACTCACCTATTTAAAAAACACTTAAGGAGAGTAACTGTATTTATGAAAATCATAGTTTTTATTATAGTAGCATGGTTTGCAGACTTGTAAGCTTAATAACTGAGAATGTTAAAACTCTCAATATAACAAGTATTACTACACTGTAGAAATACGGATTTTTGTTAAACTTGGAAAACGAGTTTTGAGAAATAAAGCTTCCTGGGTAGCTTTTTCAAACAAATGCCATTTAAAAATACTTTAAATGTCACCCGAAAAAAGTAAATATCAAAATTTATTTCTAGACACACTTGATACAAAAATGTATCAAGTTTCTATTAAAAGCATGTAAGATGATTTATTCTGTGCTATTAAAATTTTATCTTGTTCATCAAGCCATATTGACTAACAAAGTACAGTTAAAGCTGTTAGAAATATATTTGTAATCCTTACTTAAACAAGGAAGGGGTTACACAGAGAAGCAAGAACAAATGAGAATTAGGGCTAAGAGGTAAGTGGAAAGAAAGAAAAAGAAAAGAAAAACAAAAAGATGTCTTGCCTTTTCCAACACCACGGATGGACCTGAAAGGTATTATGCTATGCGACATAAATCAGAGAAAGACAAACACCATACGATTTCACTTACATGTGGAATCTAAAACACACAAAAAGAAACAAACAAAACAGAAACTGATTTGTACATATGGAGAACAAACTGGTGGTGGCCCGAGGCGAGGTGTGTGGGGAGACAGGCACAACAGGTGAAGGGAAGAAAGAGGTACAAACCTCCAGTTACAAAATAAATAAGTCATGTTGATGAATGCACAGCACAGGGAAAATAGTCAACAATACTGTAATAACTTTGTACGGTGACAGATGGGAACTACACTTACGTGGGCGGTCATTTCATAACGCATAAAAATATCAAATAACTAGGATACACACCTAAAACTAATAGGATAGTGTATGTCAATTATACTTCACTCAAAAATTAAAATTAAATAAAAATAAAGATGAAAAAAGACGATTAAGGGAAAAAGAAATCAAACTGGCAAGCTGGGAAAGTAAGGGGAGGAGGAGGAGAAGGGAGAGGTAGAGAGAAGAGGGAGAGAAGAAAAAAGCAAGAAAGGTGAAAGGGGAATGAAATTTGAGAAGACACACTTCATTAATGAAATGATAAGAGAGATGGGTGGAGCCGCTTTTAATCCCAGTAAGCAGACAAGCCGAAAATAGCAGCTTTACCTTGCCAATCCCCCTTCCTCTTAAGAAGCAACATTTATTTCAGTGTTTGCTGCAAGTCATGGCAAAACTACAGAGATTACTTTTGTGTCTATCAACAGATCATAATGGGTATTTCAGAATGTTCAAAGATAATTCAGAAGAATTCCAACAATGTCTGTGTAATGTCATACAAAAGGACCTGGGAAAACTCAACATACATCAACTTGAAGGATGACACCATATTCCATTAGCTTGCTTTTGCTTTGACTTTTTAAGTGGCTTTTAAAAACATTTTTGAATTTTTAAACACATTAAAGAAACACTATAATGCTTTTTAGTGTGTGCGTATGTAAAGTACATTTTTTTCCCCCTGCAGCATAATTGAAATCTAATTAATCATTTTCTCTGGAGATTTTTTTTTTAAAAGACAACTATTGTGACAACAATAGAAAAATGACTATGCTCATCACTGAAAATGTTTCAGTTGGGGCAACAATATAGTTTTGTGAGTACACATTTTTATTAGTTACATTCACACAATTTGCATAAGAAAGTAACCATCCAACTATGATCCCTGGGACTCTTCCATCTTTCTCAGGACAGGCATTATTTCTTTATCTTTTAAAACAAGAATCTGATTTATCCGCTATTTCAACTATATTGATTTCTTTCCCATTCATGAATTAGGGGAATGAGTTCCCCCATTCGTTATAGACTCGAATATTAAGTATTTTTGTCATGACAGTTTCAGTGCTGATTTAATTATCTGGAAGACCCCCTTACTGCAGCTGAAATGGGAATGTTTGTTCGTACTGTTTAGGAGTGAACTGTAAATTTTAGTACCACATGGTTATTTTCTGTTATCCATCTGGAGCTCACAAAACAAATGGATGTGTGGGTTGTTATACATGGATAAGCCAGTTGACTCATAAAGGAATCTATGGTCCCCCTCTTGAATTGTGTCATCAGCTCATACAGCCCCTAACAGCAGCCTGTACCCTCCATCAATATTCCTATATCAAGGAGGTTCAAGGCTCTCTTGCCATTGTAGGTCCTTGAAACTATGTTTTGCATTAGAAAATTAACCTTAAAGATTCAAGGCTGACACTAATTCATTAGGTCACTGTTTCCATCACAAACCTATTCTTAAGTCCCTCAATTTTTTCCTCCTTAAACAGATTCATTCTTTCGGACTTGGGTATTTCCAATATTTATTATATTATTCTTATTATCACCAAGAATCCTGGTAATAAATACCCTGGTATTCAATTTGCTAGGAATGTTGGGATTGATTTGATGATTGGTGTATGTCATGGTAGAGCACTCAGCTTTCCATTTATGTCCAGGGTTAGCACAGGCAGGTAGAAACACTGTTTTTGGATTAATAATAACTGAGTTAGAAATTGAGTACCCACTTACCACCATATTGTATTGCAATGAGGCTATTCATAAAAATATTAGCATGCAAACTTTTCTATAAAATCACATTTATGCAGGGTCTCACTGATAGGATCTAAAAACCGATTCTACTTCTGGCTTCATTACCAACAATCTTAGAGCAAGCTTCTCTGTGTCTCCATTTCTTTATTTGTGAAGTAAGAGTCACTAGATGACCTATGAATCTTCCAGCTTAAATGTTCAGCCCATATGCTGCAGCGTAGGTTTAGGACTTCATAGGAGGGCAGTATAGACAGTGGCAGATTGTATTCTTTCTTTTTTTTTTTTTAAAGATTTTATTTATTTATTTGACAGAGATAGAGACAGCCAGCGAGAGAGGGAACACAAGCAGGGGGAGTGGGAGAGGAAGAAGCAGGCTCATAGCGGAGGAGCCTGATGTGGGGCTCGATCCCATAACGCCGGGATCACGCCCTGAGCTGAAGGCAGAAGCCTAACCGCTGTGCCACCCAGGCGCCCCTGTATTCTTTCTTAATTCACTTCAATTTTAAGATAAGATCCTAAACCACATAATTTCTAAAAATAGGAATGCATTGATTTGTCTATTGGCAATAGAAGGAATAAACTGCACAATTTTTAAAGCCCTCATATGTTCCATGTAGTTTTGTGCATCCAACTAACAATGCCTGGAAAAAACTAAAACAAAATAATATTTGCTTTTTAAGTAAGGACAAAACTGTGGAGCTTTTTTCTTTTAGTCTTGAAAAGAAAAGTTTTCTAATCACACATACACTGGAATAGAACTTTCTGGTTTAACAATTATCATCTAATATAGGATTTCTTTCATGTGTATTTATAATTTTTGAAGGAAGCAATTATAATAATTTTTGAAGGAAATCTTATTTTGGGCTCTCATTTTTTTTATTCTTCACTTACGATTTTATTTTTAAATTTTATTTTTTTTATGGTAAGAACATATAACAGAAGATCTACCCTCTTAACAAAATTTTAAGTGTGCAACACAGTAATGTAAATCATAGGCACAATGTCATATAGCGGATCTCCAGAATTTATTCATCTTGCCTAACTGAAACTATGCCCTTTGATTAGAAAGTTCTCCTTTCTAAGCAAATCTCCTTCGTGTCCCACTGTTGGTTTCGGCTCCGGTTGCGATCTTAGGGTTGTGAGATCTCTGTGCTGGGCACAGAATCTTCTTGAGATTCTTTCCCTCTCCCTCTGACTCCCCTGCTTGCGTGTTCTCTCTCTTTCAAATACATAAATCTTGAAAAAAAAAAAAAAAGTTCTCCCTTCTCCCTTCTCCCTGCCCCAGACATTCCACTCTTTGATTCTATTATTTGGACTATGTAAAATACCCTATTTAGGTAGAATCATGTAGTATTTGCCTTTTCATGACTGGCTGAACCAGCATTACTTCACATAATTCCTCAAGGTTCGTCCACGTTGTCACACAGTGCAGAATTTCTGGGCTCTAAGTTTTAAAGTTAACAGTCCTTGTTAATATTATATATGTGTGTATATACACGCATATGCATACATACATATATTAATATACCTACCAAAAAAGCCTATCTTGTTTGTATATTATATATTCAGTATATCTACAAATATACATACATCCGATTTATATACACATTTTCTATCTAATATACAGTGTATTAATATATGTGTCATAAGCAATACAATTAATTCACCCAATGAAGGGGGGGAAGAGAAAAAGTAAATTCAGGATTTTGGTTACTAAGTAGATTTAGCTTCTTCTGAAAAAATATGGGTCATGTAAAGCCCATGAGTAGGGTAGTTTCGGGGACAGACTGAGGAGAAATCAGTGCAAATGATACTAGTCAAATTAAATTTATCCCTTAAGCTTTCATTTGATTATGGCACAGTATCTATTTTTGTTTAAAAGATATCATACCTCAAGAGCAAGACAGGTTTCCTTTTTTTTTTTTTTAATTTAACCAGTTAAAATTACCCTAATGCTAAAGGTTTAGCTATGTAAAGCTGTGAAATTACTAATTTGCTGTATTCCCTGTTCTAATGCCTTCCATATGGATAGAATTTTCCTATCTAAAATATATCCATATGGAAATTCTGGAGACATGAACTTCCTCCTGATGTCGCAACGAAGCTTCCAGCTGCTGGTGTTCTGAAAGTAGCATTGTCGCACCACAGGAGGGCAAGGACACTGCAAACCCCACTGTTGCGGTACCTTGGGATGTGGGACCTCGAGAGGGGAGGGCAGTTCCTATTTTTGCTGCTGTGAACAAAAGTTATTTTTTGTTTTTAGCTGTCATTTTGGTTGACATAGTGTGACTGTTCTGTAAAAAACATAATAATCACATAGCCTGCAATTTACCAGTTCTGTATTTCAATGCATTTTTGCACTATAACATTGTTTGGTAAAGTGTGGTCCATGGTCCATGAGCACCAGAATCACAGTGGTGGTGGTTGTAATACAGATTCCTGGGCTCCAAACCCAGGATCAGAGCAGAGCTTATGTGTGGAGTTTCTTCTCATAGGTCCCCAGTATCCAGCCCTGAGCCTAACAAATGGGCTCATAAAAATATGTGTTCAGGGAATGAATTAATGAACACTTAAGAAGACGAACCATTACTCTATAGTAAAGAGAAAAACCCAAGTGAGCAAATGCAAACTCAAGCAAAATTGTCATCTTACTATTATTAATCTTTAAAAATTGGGACCAAAATAATTAAAAGGAAATTCCTACTAAATCTTTATGTTGAGTCAATGGGAAAATTAGAGTTATTTTATAATAATCCACCCTGGAGACAGTCTTACAGAGACATAAAGTATTCTTTTAAACAATCTAATTCTTTCTAGAAGTTCTCTCTGTAGCGTTCCTGCAGAGAAGTTCAAATCCTTAGCAATATTCTGTACTTTTCCAAAGCTAGAGTTTAGAAATGTCATATAGCATCTAAAAACTTCATAATGTTTGTATATATGTGTTCAAAAATTACATATAAACAAGGCTCAGGTGATTCAGGAGTTTTGGAAAATAAACAGTTCTAACATTTTAAAATTATTCAGAGAAAATCATAGTCCGAAAAGCAGTAAGAATAGCAACAGAAAGCGATAGGAGTACAGTAAAAAAAACAAAATAAAAGTAGGAAAATGACTTTAAATGCAAAAACTGAACAACACAGTGGAGAAAGAGAGAAAGCATGTGAGAAGGAGAGTTTGTAAGTATTTTTCAGAAATGATGAAAAACCTTAGTATAAAGAGGAATGACAAGACTTGAAAAGTTGGGAAGTAAGGAAGTGAAGGAAGGTGCAATATGCCAACAGGATAGAACAAGAAACTTGAGCCACTGAATTATCCTTCCCTGAGTAAAGCACACGTGCCCTCTTCCTGCTTGCCTAGGGATCAGGAATACAAGATGGAATCAGTGGTAATGAGCAATGTTTTGTAGTAGACTCGGAATGGTTTATCTTCATTGTGGGACTAACTAAATTTCTTGCTGTCACGAGTCCTGTTTTTAGGACTAGAGCACTAATAAACATATGAACCCAGGCAGGACTTACCAATCACTAGGTCCTAAAATCAAAGCAGGTGCAAATTCTGTACCTGGACCTATGTACCCTACCCATGCACTTGATAGAGAAAAATGGCAAGGTAAGTGTGCTAGATAGGGGGGTTTCTCCAACACTTAATTTTATAACATTATATGTATTTTTGTATCTGTATATGTGTATATGTATACATAACAGATATGAGATCTATTTCCTTCCCCATCCACTAACAGTTTAAAAAATACAAAGATACATCTATCAGATTCTACATTCCAACATTTAAAACAAGCACTATGATGGTGGGTAAATGTAAAAAAGAAAGTGTAAGTATTCTATGGATTTACTGGCTAATAGCAAAATTGGACCAAAGTATCTCACTCATCGCTAGCATTTCATAATTCAAATGTAAATTACAACCATATAGCTTCAATACAGCCGTTCAAGTACTCATGTTTAAATATTTTAAAATGCTGTTTATTAAAAAATAGTCCCAAGTTTTGAAAAGAAAAGGACAGCATATATGTCTAGAAAACAACTCCCCAAATAAATTCAATGCAGTAGTATACTTAATTGATTTACTCTTTAAGCGTACAAATTTATAAACAATGTAGAGGACTTATTGATCCCCAATACTTAAATATCACATCGCATGAATAACAAATGATATAAAATATGCAAAATAATAGTACATTAGCCTAAATAACACTAATAAATTGCAAAGCTTAGCATGAAATTGAAAATCACTAATGGAACATTGTGCAGTTTGTTCATGCAACAAGCAAAGACTCATACATAATGTAAGAGTACAACTGTTAGCAGCAGGCTCAGGGAGGGCAATTTAAACGTGTTTTTATGGATAGGCTAGATTGATCTGGGAAGTGGTTCCCGAGGAGATTCCACTTACCCCGAAGAGCATCTTGGGAGAGTGTCATGATTTTCCATCTGTATCTGAAACTCACATTGGTTAGATAACTTGTACACTTTAGGACAAGTTCTACGAGTTGAAAAAGTAGAACTAATTTGAAGCAGTTATATAAAATCACTGGTAATAATGGTCATTTGATCTGGGGTTTTCTTCCGTAGCGCACTTTTTTTGGTATTCAAGTTTTATGCACTTTAATTGAAAAAAAAAATCTCCTTCATTCTGCAGATAGCACCTAATGTGATAAAAGCTAAAAACTTGCCTAAAAGGTAAGACTCAACTTTCTTAGTATACTGGATCCTTATCCTGACAAAAGCCAATATCATACGGAAGTTAGTATATGACAGGGGCTACCTTGGACCCCATCCAAGGGAAGTGAGTTATTGAACAAATCAGAAGGTACTTGTTAGGACTATGTTTTAACCATAAGTTGGTCCCTAGACATGGAGATTGATGATAACATTATTAAGTAAAGCTCTAGTGTTTTCTACTTTCATTTTTTACCTTAATATCACCTCTAAATTTAATTGGTATTTCAAAAGAGAATATAGTTTGAATTTGAACACTTTGTATCTAAAGGTGAGTGTAAGGATGAGAGTTTGAAGGTGATATGAAGTTGTCAAAAGTCATAAAGCTGCTACTAATTTCAAGATAAAAATAAATTGCGTTACTGAAGGAAAAGCTTAGCTAATACAACAGGGAATATAATAACGAGTTCACCTAATATAGTCCCTAAAAGTGAAGAGAAGATTTTAGTCAAAGGAACTCAGAGAAGATGGAATCTGTTTGTAACAGAACACTCTGGGGATGTGGAGTAAGTAAAAATAGAGTTTTGTCCTTCACTCCATTCTATCCTCAATGGTTCATTTATGAGCTTCCTTCTGAATTATGATCCTGAGGGCTCATTTAAGAATTAGGAAAGATGCAAGTGGTATTCCTTGTCCATCTGTCATACTGTCTATGATACATTAGTGATCAATAACATCAGCACAAATAATTTCAATGTAAACATTTCCCTGAAAAAGAGCATTTGAAGCATACTTCATATCATGCTATGCAACTCACCTCAGAGATATCTGGATTTGGTCTATCATAAAACAATTGTGATTATGCTCCAGTGACCTCTTAACATCTTAAGCTAATTGACCCCGCTATGGAATGCTCAGTCAGAGAACACCTGCTTCATGCAAGATTTGCTATTCCTGAGCATTAAATAGTAAATGGATTAGCCAAAAGAGAATTGCAGAGAAATATTTATTATGTGTTGTAAATATTAAGTTTTAAAAGATTTTTACAAAACTCATATATGGGGAATTGGTTAGTTATGCACTTAAGTCATGCTAATTAAAAAGCTTGTTATAAGAATAAAACAAGAAAATAAATTAAGTAGCCTGATTCAGAATTAGATGCTTAAAATGGAATAGAGGCTTAGAATAAAGTAGTTATTAATAGAGTGAAACTAAAATATAGCCACTTGTAAAGGGTAAAAGTACCTTCTTTCCCCCTTGATTTTCATGGATAATAAAAAGAAAAATAATATTTCAAATTTCCAGTCTTTCTATTTTAGAAAATCACGGATGATTTTACAAAGCTTCTTAGCTATTATTTGATTACTTTTGTAATTTAAAAATGATTATGTTTAACTAAACTTTTTATTTATTTAGTAATAGATTTTAAAAATATATCATCAGCAAAAGATATTCTTATAATGTTGCATATAATCAACAGTCTCCAAATCAGAAGATAAAAACACTTCATAAACGGAAATCAGTAAACATATGTGCAAATATGAAAGATGAGGGGAAAAAATCACAAGTATCACTAAATATGTGCTTAATACATTGAAATTGAAGATTACTTTATCTATAACAATGCTCTTTGAGTTGATTTGGATCCTTAGGTTTCAACAGTTAAACTTAGTCTGCTGTTAACATTCAAGGGGACTTATTTTTATAGATGTCAATTTTTGGTTTCTTTCCATGTTGCATAGCACATAAACTAACTGATACACTGATAGAATTTTTTGGCTTTCTCAAGAAGTGCACAAATCTGTGAAGCTCTATGCTTCATTTTTTTTGTACATTCAAAATAATGGACAAAGATAATGTCTGGAGTATATTATTACTGCTTTAAATGGCATTTAAACACTCTATTTCAAATGAAGTAATATTAAAGGATATTTTAAAAAGGAAAAATAGAAAAGAATTGAAACACTAAAAAAAATATAAAGAATGGAAAGCATGTATGTTCTAGAAAAAAAATTTATAAAACCAAATCTGTTTTTCTAAAAAAAATGTTAGCATGCAATTCTCAAACTTTATGATGTATGGAAACAAAGTACACTATTATTTAAAAATAGAGATTATAGGGACACCTGGATGGCTCAGTTGGTTAAGTGGCCAACTCTTGATTTTGGCTCAGGTCATGATTTCAGGGTCCTGGGATCCAGCTGCATCAGGCTCCATGCTCAGCAGGGAGTCGGCTTCAAGATACCTCTCTCTCCTTCTGCCCTTCCCCCTACTCACTCTCTCTCTCTCCCTCTCTCTCAAAATAAATAAATAAATCTTTAAAAGAAATGAAGATTAAAAGCATTATAAAGGGATTCTGATTCAGCATATTTGAGGAGGGACTAGAAATGTGCATTTTTAAATTACTTCTTCAAGAGTCTCAGACGCAGCTGACCTTAGGATACACTCTGAGAAATGCAATTTTAAAATGTGAATATTTATACAGTCAAAGAAGAGGTATTACAAATTGCTATCCCCTGAATTTTAACATGTTTTTAAGATATACATTGTTTTTGATCATTAGTAAGAAAAAGAAAAGTCCATGCATTTTAAGACCTGCAGTGTCAAATAGTAGAAGGTAATTACAGAGACAAAAATTCTCAAATCAAAATACATAGACTTCAACCCTTAGATAAGTATATCTACACACCATAAGACGAATCTATTCCAATTCTAGTCTTGTTTCGAGCCTCTCTAAATTTATAATAGAAACTGATTGAACTAAAGTGTTCATTAAACTATAAATCATTGATATTATCTAAGACAGCATGGATTCTCAGAAAAGAAAATTAAAATGACAATAATAGCAAACAAAGAAATAAATCTTTTTCTCAATTATAATCATTCCAGAAAATAGGGATTGAGTGAAGGTGAAAATCAGAAGAGTAAGCAACGCATTAAAGCACGCTTTTGCCTGAGGGAGCTTATGTCAAAATTGTGACCTTGAGGTTTGTGACCTAATTTCTGCAAGCAGAGGAGTTCTAAGGCTGAGACTCACCTACAGTGTAGATTTTAATCTTCCTCCATCCATGAATCTGGACATCTTCAGCGGAAGGGGAATTTAAAAAATAATAATAACCCCCAGCCCAGGAGACTGCAAACAAAATTGTATATATCATAACTAAGAATTAAGCAGGAGTAGGGTGGGGAACCTATCCTGCCAGTTCATAATCAGAAGACAGACCTCACCAATGTTTGCAGTCTGAATATCCATAATTCATAATTTTGAGGCTTACTCAAAAACTTCAAAATGAGAATGATTTTAGAATAGACCCAGATTTGTAGTGTTCCAATAGCAATTACAATTATTTTGGAGAAATTTAGCACTTTGCTTTTTTTTTTTTTTTTAGGAATCTATTTTAATGTTAAAAAATAAATATAAATATATTTTAAAAAATAGTTCACAGTCCAAAAAGTAAAAACAATAAAAAGATAAAACATGAAACACATAAAAAAAAATAAGACATCATAAGCAGGAGCCATTCGAAGTAACAGCAGATTCAGACTATCAAATGTGCAGGTATCAGAATTATCAGCCTCAAAATACAAAATGCATATGCTTAAAATGTCTCAAGAAATCAAAAAGAAAACTGTGAAGAAAAGAACTCAACACTGAGTGCAATAACTGAAATAAAAAAAATCAGTTGATTAACAATAATATATATATATATGTAGGAGTCCTCCTTGAGACATAAGACAGTGAAAATATGAAAGAGAGGTTTAGAGCTATTGAGAATAGAGTTCGAAGGTCTAACATACTTGTTCTTGATGTTTCAGAAGAAAAGGAAGAGAAAGGAGGTGGCAGATGCAGTATCTGAAGAAATCATGGCTGATAATTTTTGAAACCTATTGGAAAGCTTTCAACCTGCTGATTCCAGAATTCCAGTGAATAACCGGTAGTGTTAATAAGAAGCAATCTGTCTCTAGACATGCCATTGTGAAATTACAAGACACCAAAGACGAAAAGAAGATCTTCAATGTAGCCAGAGATAAAAGACAGACTAACTCACAGAAGCAAGAGTTAGAATAACCTGTGAATTTTCATCAGACGCAATACACTAAAGAAGACAGTGATATGACAGCTTTACTGTGCTTAGAGGAAAACAAAACAAAACCTTCTCAATCTAAAATTCTAGGATTTTAGGGGTGCCTGGGTGGCTCAGTTTGTTAAGCGTCCAACTCTTGATTTTGGCTCAGCTCATGATCTCAGGGCTGTTAGACTGAGCCCCACATTGGGCTCTCCGCTCAGTGGGGAGTCTGCTTGAGATTCTTTCTCTCTCTTTCCCTCTGCCCCTCCTCTCTCTCTCTCTCAAAAATAAAAAATAAAATAAAACTCTAGTTTTAAAAAAAACCGAGGTGACATAAAGATTTGCAAACAAAAACTGAGTTAACTATCTGCATAACTTCAACAAAAGTAATTCTACAAGTGTGTGCAATTATTTATATATATATAATTATATATGTCTGTATGTATGTGCATATATATGTGTGCATATGTATACATATATGCATGGGTATATATTCACATATATATCTGCACACACATATACATACACAAAGAGACAGAAAGAGAGATGCTAACAATTAGTAAATCTGTATTTACTAACAATTAGTAAATCTGAGACATCTGTAGTCGTCAATGTTTATATTAGAAAAGAAGAAAGACTAAGAGCTAATGAATCAAACATGCATTTTTAAGAAGTTATAAAAAGAACAAAACAAGAAAAACATAAAGAACTCAATAGAGATAAAAGCAGAAATAATGAAATTAAGAAAAATCAGAAGACAGGAACCCCATTTTTTTCTTTAAAAAACTAATAAAATTGCCACACTTCAGGAGGTTTTTCAGCATAAAAAATGAAAGAGAAAATAAATAATAAAATAAAAAAGAATGATACAAATATTCAATACACATGAATAAATTGTGCCAGTGAATCTGACAATTCATGAAATGAAAAAATTCCTAAAATATAACTTATACTAACCTTAGAAAGAACAGAAAATGTTAGTAATATTGTCTTGTAAGAAATGTAATCTGCAGTTAAAAATCTTCTCACTAATAAAGCTCTAGGCCTAGTCATTTTTTTTTCCCTAAGATTTTTTATTTATTCATTTGACAGAGAGAGACAACCAGTGAGAGAGGGAACACAAGCAGGGGGAGTGAGAGAGGAAGAAGCAGGCTTCCAGCGGAGGAGCCTGATGTGGGGCTGGATCCCAGAACGCTGGGATCACGCCCTGAGCCGAAGGCAGATGCTTAACGACTGAGCCACCCAGTCGCCCCAAGGCCTAGTCTTTTATACATATTTGTTCTGCCACAGATTCAAATAACAGATATTACCTATTTTATACAACTTACTCCAGAGTGCTTTCCCTCCAGAGAGGGAAAATTCTGAAACCCATTTTATGAAGCTTACAGATCCTTGATTCCAAAACCTGCCCCCAAAAGTCTATCAGAGGAGTTCCACTCACTAATATAGATGCAAAAGGCATCCAGTTAACGTACAGAAACGTAACTCTTATGACAATGTGGAGTTGCTTTTAGAAATGCAAACGTAGCAGAGGCTTCTAATGTTCACTCATGCCAGGTTCCCCACTTCTTTCTGGGCACACGGCAGAATTTCATCTCCCTACACTCACATAAGAAGTTTAGGCAAAGGGCTATGGGAAGAAGTGACATGAACTGCTTCTCAGCTACAGCACTGAATTGCCAAAGAAAGATCTCTTGATGCTCTGTTCCTGTTCAGTGATGATAATGGAAGCACATGTCAAGATGGTTTGTCCTCCGCTCAGGTCTTAGAATAAGACTAAAATAAACATAGGTCCCTGGTTAAAACCTGTTGGACATGTAGCAGTAATTGTTTTGAGATTTTAGAGGTGCTCATTTATGCAGCACTGCCTAATCTGTAATGACTGATACAATATGGTTGATTTAACATTATGTAATTCATCACGTTCCCAGATTAAGGAGAAAAATAATAAACTTAATAGATGCAAAAAAAAAACTTGTGATAAAACTGAATGTCCATTCACGATAAAAATAAATGAACAAAATAAACAACCAACTCTTAAAAACTTGAAGTACCTTAAAAAAAAAAAAACAGTACCATGCAAAATAGTGAAACATTGAAAATATTCTTTTCAAGCCCACTCTTTCAGGGTGGCTGCCAAAACCACTTTCATTCAACAGTATATTAGAAGCCGTAGATGGTCCAATAAGGTAAGAAAGAAAAACAAATTTTAAAGTTGTAAAAACAAACAAATAAAACTATTCCTATGATATGATTGCCTGTATTTCTTCAAATGTCAACTATTACAATAAACAGGAGGCTTTAGTCAGGTTACCAGAAACTGAGTTATTCTATAAGATTATGTGCATTTTTATATTACAGGCAATAGGACCTAAATTTCTAATATGCCATTCACAACAGCATCAAGAACTTACGATTCTTAAGAAAAAAATATAATAAAATACATGCAAAACTTACAGAAAAATTTAAATGCTATTGAAATTTATTAAAATGTTATAAATGAATGTAAAGATAGGCTATGTTTATAGATCAGTAAAATCAGTGTCTTAAAGATGTCAATTTTCCTTCAAATTAAACTATGGATTTAGTTTAAATTCCCCTTTCCAAAGAAGAACATGTTTTATTCTATAACTTGACAAACCAATTCTAAAATGTATATGGATGTGAAAAGTTCCAACAGTAGCTAAAACAAACAAACAAAAAAAATGAAAAAAAAACTTGCGAGGGAGCAGGATTGGGGCAGATCATGGAGCTCGAATACTAAGGNTCACCTATTTTATACAACTTACTCCAGAGTGCTTTCCCTCCAGAGAGGGAAAATTCTGAAACCCATTTTATGAAGCTTACAGATCCTTGATTCCAAAACCTGCCCCCAAAAGTCTATCAGAGGAGTTCCACTCACTAATATAGATGCAAAAGGCATCCAGTTAACGTACAGAAACGTAACTCTTATGACAATGTGGAGTTGTTTTTAGAAATGCAAACGTAGCAGAGGCTTCTAATGTTCACTCATGCCAGGTTCCCCACTTCTTTCTGGGCACACGGCAGAATTTCATCTCCCTACACTCACATAAGAAGTTTAGGCAAGGGGCTATGGGAAGAAGTGACATGAACTGCTTCTCAGCTATAGCACTGGATTGCCAAAGAAAGATCTCTTGATGCTCTGTTCCTGTTCAGTGATGATAATGGAAGCACATGTCAAGATGGTTTGTCCTCCGCTCAGGTCTTAGAATAAGACTAAAATAAACATAGGTCCCTGGTTAAAACCTGTTGGACATGTAGCAGTAATTGTTTTGAGATTTTAGAGGTGCTCATTTATGCAGCACTGCCTAATCTGTAATGACTGATACAATATGGTTGATTTAACATTATGTAATTCATCACGTTCCCAGATTAAGGAGAAAAATAATAAACTTAATAGATGCAAAAAAAAAAACTTGTGATAAAACTGAATGTCCATTCGCGATAAAAATAAACGAACAAAATAAACAACCAACTCTTAAAAACTTGAAGTACCTTAAAAAAAAAAAAACAGTACCATGCAAAATAGTGAAACATTGAAAATATTCTTTTCAAGCCCACTCTTTCAGGGTGGCTGCCAAAACCACTTTCATTCAACAGTATATTAGAAGCCGTAGATGGTCCAATAAGGTAAGAAAGAAAAACAAATTTTAAAGTTGTAAAAACAAACAAATAAAACTATTCCTATGGTATGATTGCCTGTATTTCTTCAAATGTCAACTATTACAATAAACAGGAGGCTTTAGTCAGGTTACCAGAAACTGAGTTATTCTATAAGATTATGTGCATTTTTATATTACAGGCAATAGGACCTAAATTTCTAATATGCCATTCACAACAGCATCAAGAACTTACGATTCTTAAGAAAAAAATATAATAAAATACATGCAAAACTTACAGAAAAATTTAAATGCTATTGAAATTTATTAAAATGTTATAAATGAATGTAAAGATAGGCTATGTTTATAGATCAGTAAAATCAGTGTCTTAAAGATGTCAATTTTCCTTCAAATTAAACTATGGATTTAGTTTAAATTCCCCTTTCCAAAGAAGAACATGTTTTATTCTATAACTTGACAAACCAATTCTAAAATGTATATGGATGTGAAAAGTTCCAACAGTAGCTAAAACAAACAAACAAAAAAAATGAAAAAAAAACTTGCAAGGGAACAGGATTGGGGCAGATCATGGAGCTCGAATACTAAGATATTGAAATATTGGCAGCAGCTGACAAGTGGAATACAGTAATATCCAACAAACAGAGCCATAGATAGATGAAAACCGGACAAATGACAAGGTAGCATTGGAAATCAATGAGGAAAGGATGGACTTTCAATACATGGTACTATGATAAGTTATTCACATGAAAAAGAAATTGGACCCATCCCTCACAGACAGCACACATGTAATCCAATTCCAGATTGATGAGAGATCAAAATATATTTATGTCCTATATTATTATAAAAATTTAAAATGGAAGTGGTGCCTAAGACTCAGCCTTCATGTGAAGTTAGGAGCCAGGAGTAGTATACATGTGTGAAATTATAAATGGCTATTGTTTCATTGTAAATACAGACAAGCATGTTAACTCATCTGATAAGAATATGAGTTTGGTGACTAGAATTAGTATTACCTAGGGCATTTCTAAAGGGAAGGTGGGGTCGATGTGTATGAAAACAGTGTAACGAATGTGACTGTGATGGTGTTGGGAAAGATTCTGGGAAGAAGATGCATGAGAATCAGTTTTGTCCTCAAGTTGTTCACAGTCCCTCAGATACGACCCATGAAATTTAATTGGCTATTTTTATCACCACTGTCATCCTCCATCCTCCATACTGTCAAAGGCTATATAGAAAGGGGAGATAGTCAAATGTAGTTACCAAAGTCAAAAAGTCCAAGGATTTGGAATCACCTAGAAGAGATTTCTGAAAAATATAACCTCACACAGAACACTTATTGAATAAAAAAAAAAATGAATCCATTGTTTTGAATTCTTAATCAGACAATTAACTGAGTGTAATTACTGGCTACTGAATAAGATAACTTGTAGTATTTATATCAATTACATGCACATCCTTTTAATTCTTTTAATTATGTACCCTAATGGTCTTAGGACTGATAACTAGAAAACAACAAGGTTTAGTAAACATGCAAGTCTCATCCTGCTCTTCATTAAGTAAGTTCAGTATTAGATCATTAGATCTGTCAGATTTTAGCTGAATATACAGTATACTTTCCTGGATCACAGAAAAACATCTTTAAACACATACTAAGCAAACTGAAACTCATTACACTGGTCACCAACAGTGGCTGACTTTGCTCATCACCTACAGGAACTCATCTTTCTTTGATCACTTGAGCCTCATTATTCATATAATTACTGTAATCATTATGACACTAATGACTGTTGAAGTCTAAATGTGTGAAATTAATTCACTAACAAGTGTAAATATGCGTCCAGGAAAGGACAGTATACACAATGGGAAATGGAACCTTGGTATTCTGTTAAAAATGAGAAATTAGGACCAAGATGACAATATCAGTAGTGTATGCGCATGACCAGTGAATATAACCATATTGTGACCATGGTTAAATCTAGTTATACAATTAATCCATATGGGGGGGAATACTCACAGTACATATAACTCTTCTCTAACGGACTAAATTGGAAAACCTAGCTCAGTTTCTTGAATCCAAAGTAAATTAATTCACAAAGGTGACCTAATATGCTGACACATTTTAAAATTTGAGGGTGACCTGGCTATGACAAGCCACCCCACTGATCACCAGTGTTTTTTCAACTGATCTTACTGGCTTGCTGGGTGTCCCCTTTCTCCTCCACAGTTTAATGTCTGTCCTTCCTGAAACAGAATGCTTGGTCAAAAAGATACTTAAAAAAAATATATTATAGAACTTTCTGTGTTGATTTCTATGTTGATTTCTGTTTAGGCAAATATCAAAATTCTGATTTATCTGAATTGAAAAATGGCACTTGGAAATTAATAATATGAACAAGAGGACATTTTCTTTAGAGTTCTCCTTAAAAAAAACACATCTATGTCTGGGCCAACCCCCCAAATCTGTGCCCATCAGGCTAGCTGAGAGATGGTATGCAGCCCTCGTTTTCTGATAAAAGGATAACCACCTGCCTGACTTTAAAACCCACCTCATAAAAAGCAGCCTGTGCGTGAGCACCTGACAGGATCCCTCACAGGTTGGCTTAGAGGCCAACTCTTCCCCCCACCCCATGCCGAGGCTGAGGGCAGGAACTTGAGCTTGTCCTGGGGAGGTGGGATCCCAGGTGCAGGTGCACGCCAGCTGGGCGCTGCTCGCACGCCAGTTGGCGCCTATGAGTAGATACACACTTGCTGTGATTCCGAGCCTTCCTGCTTCCCACCTCCCTTCTGCGGCAAGCCCCCTGGAATACTGGTGATTAGGCCCGTATTTAAAATGGTTTGTGACTGACAGGACAGGAAAACAATGCATTTAAAATAACAGCACAACTTTTCTTTACAGATTTCGTCGAATAAGTTGGGCATCTCTCTTTAGTCTAAAACAAACAAACATGACATGGGAATATGTTATTGAAAATGCCATATGTCTGAGCTGGAGAATAAAAGTTTGATTCAATAAGCAGTTACTGAGCAATCACCATGAGTGAGGCAGTAGGGGTGAACACCGTGGGCAAATACAAATCCCCTTCCCTCCTCCCCTCGTTGGTTTTGGCATATTTATTTTTTCTTGTAAGTTTAGTCTTCCTCCTGACGCATGCGTGAATCTAAAATGCACGTCAGGGGCTAACTCAGTTGGCCTTTTACTTAAAACATCTAAAGCAGACTTAAAAAAAAATNACTCTTCCCCCCACCTCATGCCGAGGCTGAGGGCAGGAACTTGAGCTTGTCCTGGGGAGGTGGGATCCCAGGTGCAGGTGCACGCCAGCTGGGCGCTGCTCGCACGCCAGTTGGCGCCTATGAGTAGATACACACTTGCTGTGATTCCGAGCCTTCCTGCTTCCCACCTCCCTTCTGCGGCAAGCCCCCTGGAATACTGGTGATTAGGCCCGTATTTAAAATGGTTTGTGACTGACAGGACAGGAAAACAATGCATTTAAAATAACAGCACAACTTTTCTTTACAGATTTCGTCGAATAAGTTGGGCATCTCTCTTTAGTCTAAAACAAACAAACACGACATGGGAATATGTTATTGAAAATGCCATATGTCTGAGCTGGAGAATAAAAGTTTGATTCAATAAGCAGTTACTGAGCAATCACCATGAGTGAGGCAGTAGGGGTGAACACCGTGGGCAAATACAAATCCCCTTCCCTCCTCCCCTCGTTGGTTTTGGCATATTTATTTTTTCTTGTAAGTTTAGTCTTCCTCCTGACGCATGCGTGAATCTAAAATGCACGTCAGGGGCTAACTCAGTTGGCCTTTTACTTAAAACATCTAAAGCAGACTTAAAAAAACCCATAATTTAACATTCTCCACATTGGAGTTGCTTTAATGAATTAGACAGATTTTTAAACCAAGGTTTAGTAAATTCTCAACCAGGTGCCTGGTGCTGTGTTAGGTAGATAAAGAGAAGGACACCCCTTGCCCTTGAGAAGTGAAGAGCCTACGGAGGAAAGAGACAGATAACCAAGTAATTCCAATCTAATTAAATACATGGGTCAGTGCAAGTTGTTAAGAACATCACTAATTGTGTCAGAGAGAGCAAGAAAAAGTTGCAAAAGGAGTAGATACGCATAGAAGATCAGCGGGGAGAGTGAAATGAAATGCACGGAGGTGTAAAAACGAGATTTTCCCTCCTGTTAGAAGTGTGAATGTGTCATGCTTCAAAGTAAAAAGAAAGGAGAGTTAGAGCTGAAGCCATTCAGGGAGGGCTTGGCAAACTTGTAAATGAATTTGATTTTTATCTTAAAGATAGATAGGAACTGATCAGAGGTTTGAAGCACGGGAGTGACACGGTCAGATTCGTTTTCTCTCTTCTAGTGAGATAACTCAGCATTTTTTCCGGCTAATGTGAACANGAGATAACTCAGCATTTTTTCCGGCTAATGAATAGAGGCGGGGTCCAGTCAGGAAGCCACTACTGTAGCCCAGGTGAATAGTAATAAGTAGAAGCTTGAGTTAACCCAGTGAGCTTAGGGATGAAGAGAACAAGGGACGGAAGAGGAAAGGGATTTATTAGCTGGAACAGACAGATCTNAATGAATCCATTGTTTTGAATTCTTAATCAGACAATTAACTGAGTGTAATTACTGGCTACTGAATAAGATAACTTGTAGTATTTATATCAATTACATGCACATCCTTTTAATTCTTTTAATTATGTACCCTAATGGTCTTAGGACTGATAACTAGAAAACAACAAGGTTTAGTAAACATGCAAGTCTCATCCTGCTCTTCATTAAGTAAGTTCAGTATTAGATCATTAGATCTGTCAGATTTTAGCTGAATATACAGTATACTTTCCTGGATCACAGAAAAACATCTTTAAACACATACTAAGCAAACTGAAACTCATTACACTGGTCACCAACAGTGGCTGACTTTGCTCATCACCTACAGGAACTCATCTTTCTTTGATCACTTGAGCCTCATTATTCATATAATTACTGTAATCATTATGACACTAATGACTGTTGAAGTCTAAATGTGTGAAATTAATTCACTAACAAGTGTAAATATGCGTCCAGGAAAGGACAGTATACACAATGGGAAATGGAACCTTGGTATTCTGTTAAAAATGAGAAATTAGGACCAAGATGACAATATCAGTAGTGTATGCGCATGACCAGTGAATATAACCATATTGTGACCATGGTTAAATCTAGTTATACAATTAATCCATATGGGGGGGAATACTCACAGTACATATAACTCTTCTCTAACGGACTAAATTGGAAAACCTAGCTCAGTTTCTTGAATCCAAAGTAAATTAATTCACAAAGGTGACCTAATATGCTGACACATTTTAAAATTTGAGGGTGACCTGGCTATGACAAGCCACCCCACTGATCACCAGTGTTTTTTCAACTGATCTTACTGGCTTGCTGGGTGTCCCCTTTCTCCTCCACAGTTTAATGTCTGTCCTTCCTGAAACAGAATGCTTGGTCAAAAAGATACTTAAAAAAAATATATTATAGAACTTTCTGTGTTGATTTCTATGCTGATTTCTGTTTAGGCAAATATAAAAATTCTGATTTATCTGAATTGAAAAATGGCACTTGGAAATTAATAATATGAACAAGGGGACATTTTCTTTAGAGTTCTCCTTAAAAAAAACACATCTACGTCTGGGCCAACCCCCTAAATCTGTGCCCATCAGGCTAGCTGAGAGATGGTATGCAGCCCTCGTTTTCTGATAAAAGGATAACCACCTGCCTGACTTTAAAACCCACCTCATAAAAAGCAGCCTGTGCGTGAGCACCTGACAGGATCCCTCACAGGTTGGCTTAGAGGCCAACTCTTCCCCCCACCCCATGCCGAGGCTGAGGGCAGGAACTTGAGCTTGTCCTGGGGAGGTGGGATCCCAGGTGCAGGTGCACGCCAGCTGGGCGCTGCTCGCACGCCAGTTGGCGCCTATGAGTAGATACACACTTGCTGTGATTCCGAGCCTTCCTGCTTCCCACCTCCCTTCTGCGGCAAGCCCCCTGGAATACTGGTGATTAGGCCCGTATTTAAAATGGTTTGTGACTGACAGGACAGGAAAACAATGCATTTAAAATAACAGCACAACTTTTCTTTACAGATTTCGTCGAATAAGTTGGGCATCTCTCTTTAGTCTAAAACAAACAAACATGACATGGGAATATGTTATTGAAAATGCCATATGTCTGAGCTGGAGAATAAAAGTTTGATTCAATAAGCAGTTACTGAGCAATCACCATGAGTGAGGCAGTAGGGGTGAACACCGTGGGCAAATACAAATCCCCTTCCCTCCTCCCCTCGTTGGTTTTGGCATATTTATTTTTTCTTGTAAGTTTAGTCTTCCTCCTGACGCATGCGTGAATCTAAAATGCACGTCAGGGGCTAACTCAGTTGGCCTTTTACTTAAAACATCTAAAGCAGACTTAAAAAAAAATCCCATAATTTAACATTCTCCACATTGGAGTTGCTTTAATGAATTAGACAGATTTTTAAACCAAGGTTTAGTAAATTCTCAACCAGGTGCCTGGTGCTGTGTTAGGTAGATAAAGAGAAGGACACCCCTTGCCCTTGAGAAGTGAAGAGCCTACGGAGGAAAGAGACAGATAACCAAGTAATTCCAATCTAATTAAATACATGGGTCAGTGCAAGTTGTTAAGAACATCACTAATTGTGTCAGAGAGAGCAAGAAAAAGTTGCAAAAGGAGTAGATACGCATAGAAGATCAGCGGGGAGAGTGAAATGAAATGCACGGAGGTGTAAAAACGAGATTTTCCCTCCTGTTAGAAGTGTGAATGTGTCATGCTTCAAAGTAAAAAGAAAGGAGAGTTAGAGCTGAAGCCATTCAGGGAGGGCTTGGCAAACTTGTAAATGAATTTGATTTTTATCTTAAAGATAGATAGGAACTGATCAGAGGTTTGAAGCACGGGAGTGACACGGTCAGATTCGTTTTCTCTCTTCTAGTGAGATAACTCAGCATTTTTTCCGGCTAATGTGAACAGAATAGAGGCGGGGTCCAGTCAGGAAGCCACTACTGTAGCCCAGGTGAATAGTAATAAGTAGAAGCTTGAGTTAACCCAGTGAGCTTAGGGATGAAGAGAACAAGGGACGGAAGAGGAAAGGGATTTATTAGCTGGAACAGACAGATCTAGTCATCATTGGTTTGAGGCCTGAGAGGCAAGGGAGGGCGATGCCAGCTTTAAGAATTCTGATAGACGCTCTGGGAGCTGTCACCTCTGCGGTCGGGAAGTTTATTCCTATACCAAACCGTNTGGAGCTGTCACCTCTGCGGTCGGGAAGTTTATTCCTATACACCGCACCCTCTTTTGATCTCATTTAAGTCTTTGCTGAGTCCCCTGGAGAAACAGCAAACAGTTACTCAGCACGCTCATCAAGACCGGTTGAATAATCCAAGACATTTCTCTCGTCTGTTCTTGACTGTCTCTTGTCTGGATCATGCAGTCTCAACCCTTTCGAAGCTGGGGGAGTGTGTTGTATTTGTTTTGTTCTTTGTCTCCATGTGTTTTTTGCATATGCACATCGGTTGTTCAAATGTCCAAGTCAAATTTGGAATGACTGTCTCTCATGCTAATTTGAAGACATTCTTCGTTTCTTGCATCATCATGCCTTGGGAAAATCGGATGTTAGAGGCAAGAATATTCACTGCCCGCGAGTATCTCTGCCTCTCTTCAGGCACTGACCCGCCCTCAGGGCAACCCATGGGCCTCAGGTGATGCCACCTGTTTCCTCCATCCCTCAGCCTGTCCTGGGGAGGGGGGGGGCTGTTCCATTAATCTAAAAGTAATCCCATCCCAATGGCCAGTGGTTGGTCAGGTCCGGGAGCATGAGGTGAGGTTTTCTAGGGGCAGCTGGGAAAGTTCTTCCTGGCTCCTCTGGGAGAAACAGCAAGTCTCTTGGTGTTCTTATGGATGATCCTTCATCGTTACGGAGGTAGATAGGTCGTAGATGTGAAGCCTAGAAATAGCCAGCTCGCTCCCGTCCTGAGGCAGAAGCTGGTTTCTGGAGGCAGGGAGAGCTAAGAGGATTGAGGAAAGGTGCACCCAGAGCTACTAGGCTAATGGAACACTGAAACTCCACCCTTATTTCTGTCCTGGCTGTTTGGTGAACCAATCGGTTTTCTTGGGCTTCAAGCTAGTTGAGTTAGGTTCTCTAGCAGGCAGCCAAAAGAAGCCATACTTCTACGTATTACATTCTCATGGACACATGATGATGTCATCTTTCTTTCTTTCTTTCTTTCTTTCTTTCTTTCTTTCTTTTCTTTTCTTTTTTTTTTTTAAATNCCAAAAGAAGCCATACTTCTACGTATTACATTCTCATGGACACATGATGATGTCATCTTTCTTTCTTTCTTTTCTTTTCTTTNTCTTTTCTTTTTTTTTTTTAAATATTTTTTATTTATTTATTCGGCAGAGATAGAGACAGCCAGCGAGAGAGGGAACACAAGCAGGGGGAGTGGGAGAGGAAGAAGCAGGCTCATAGCGGAAGACCCTGATGTGGGGCTCGATCCCATAACGCCAGGATCACGCCCTGAGCTGAAGGCAGACACTCAACCGCTTGTGCCACCCGGGCGCCCCCTTTTTTTCTTTTCTTAACAAAGACCCCATTATAAGCCTCCCATTTCATTGCTTTGGCATGTTAACAGCTCTGTTTAATCCACTATGTACTCAGCACGCTGGCACCCACTGTGGAGAACACAAATGAAGCTGAAAAGCCACAATTTCTACTCTGAGTTCATAATGTCGTTTGGAAGACAAGAAACACACCTATGGTACACCGTATACACTTTGCAAACAGCGTAGGTCAGGTCATGGCTGCTCGGAGATGGAAGGGTGGAAGAGCCGGCCCTGGGATGCTGGGTAGATTTTGGTCAGGTAGGGTACTGGATGGTATTTCAGTGAGGGGAGAAAGAGAAACGAAAGTGTGTTATGTTTTTGAGCCAGTTGGGAGGTGGACTTGACTGGAGCAGCATCTATCCCCGGAGGGCGGGTCCAACAAAAACAAGGTTGAATGAAGGTCTTGAAAACTAGGCAGGGAAGTTAAGGCATCACGTAATCAGAGAGTATAAAACAGTACACCAAGTTTCCCTCCCACATAATTGCCAATTGTCTCCTATCGTTTCTTCAAATTCCTCTATATCATGATGGCCTGAGAGCAGGAGTCAGGTCTAATCACCCTTGTATATTTGTATACATTTGTATACATCGTCCATGCTCCACGCAGTGCCATCGCACAGCATGCTGGGTTAGCTCTGGGATCCTTTTAGGCTCTTGGTTTATCGCTCCTGGTAAATAACTTGTCTCTCTCTCTGTAATATCATCTTGATAGCCCCTATTTTATCTTTTGTGTAACTGATTAAATATTGGCTGGTTTCCGGACCAGCAATACCACTTGATAAGTTCAACCGGTCCAGCTGAATCTGTTCTCTGCAAAGCTTTGTTCTTCCTTACCCAATGCCCTGTGATTGATGTGCTTAAAAGCAGATTTTTATGACATTTCCCCATATTTTTCACAATATGGAAATTAAGACCAGTGATCTTTGAAAAAGAATGGGATATCTTATTTTAATTTTTTGACAGTAGAGGTAATATTCCTTTCTGTCTAGCCTTTTATAACTCTCAAAAATTGGTTTTACTGGCACGTTAGGCACATGTTAATTAAAATGGTGGGTTAATGCTTTAAAGGTCGAAGAACTAATGGCAACAATATTAAATAATAAACCATCTGGATTTTCTAACTTGTATAGCAGAAAACCAAACTGGAGAAATACAAATTTCCTATCAAAGATGGACCTATTAGCGTTAACACCTGTACATGATCAAATCACCTCCTCTATTTGCAATCTTTGAAATTAAGTTGGGAAAAAGTAGAGAATTTAATCATAGATTCTTAAAATATGCGGTGGGCAAGGGATAAGAATGAGAGAAATATCTCTAAATCACAAATCTATTTTTAAGTAATATGCAAGAGTAAAAAAAGTTATTTCCTGCTTAACTTGTATCATTTATATTGAACCAGAAAAACATTTTTATAGATTGTGAAGAAGCATTTTTGGGGGGGGGAAGAGGGGGAAGATTTTTTAAGAATTATTTTTATTCCCATTAGGCTACTGTTTACTTGAGATTGCATATGAATGAGAATTTATAGGGGAAAAAATCCCTCAGAATTTAGGCACAAAGTTAGGGAAATATCCTGAAATTGAAAATAATACATAAGCAAACACACAAACAAATAAATAAATATCTAATCAGTGTGGATCAGCTCAACATCTGCAAGAATGGCCTTCCCTGGGAAAACCTGGATGATGAGATCACCCAAGGAGTCTTTCCAGGACTATCAAGAATTTAGGTATTTTAGTTCATTTGGGAAAGGCGAAGTTATTAAACACTTGTTCCATACTTCCTATGTGGCAGGCACCATGCAGGGCAATTTATATAATAACATGATCTCATTCAATCCTTATCTTTTACTCTGACGCAGCATTATTTTTCCTAATTTGTAGATGAGAGAACTGAGATTAGAGAGGGTGACAGAACAAGATGTATGCTAGATGCCTTGACTGTCGTAGGAAAAAACCTCACACTCCAATGCAGAACGCTTGGACGGTTTGTACAGACAGCTTTCTTTGAGGACCAAGATGCTCATCAACACTTTCCCATGGCACACTCTGCTCACACCTGTGTGAGAATGTGTCCCCAGGGTCTGACTTACCAGCATAACATTCTCTCTTCCACTAGGACATGGAAGGAGAGGCCTGAGGCTTGGTCCCCATGGGCCCTAGAAGCACACCTCATGACAATGATTCCATGTAAATCCTTTACTTGGAACGTGAATAAGCCACTGGAAAATAAGGAAGGGAATGTAACCAGTAACAGGTGCGTCATCTGAGTAGCTATCACTGTGGGTGACTGGAGCTTACTCACTCCGGGGAAACTTTGGGAGCCAATGTCCAACACGCAAGTCCATTATCTACTCCATCCCACCCCCCACTTTCCACTGGGAATGGATGGAAGGTTGTTCTTGTGTAATAAGGAACACAGCGGCTGGCATTTGGAAGGGGGAGGACAGTAAGACCAGTGTCTGAAGTGGTAAGGGTGAAGGGATAGGGTGGGCCCAGCGGCATCCGCTACAAAATCCTCCACACTTAGCTTGGAGCCAATGGCAGGGTAGGTATGCAATGAACATTTGTGGAGTGAGATTGTCATTCTGATTTATCAGTCAATATTTTATGCATGTGGCTAGAGTTAGTCAGTCCTCCTAACCTGACTGACTTTAGGCCAATTGACAAATTAAGTTTCTAGATATTTAAATTATAGGAAGAAACCCTAAACAATTGTGATTTTGACCTACAAACTGTCTGAAACCAATGGTTGAAATTTCCCCTTTAGCACATATTTAGCCCCATCAATTATATCTCTTTGGTTGCTATACATGTATCCGTACCTATCAAACACAAGATTTTAGATAAAAACATCTTGCTTCACGTCCTGACATACTCTAAAATCAGGTTCACGTCCATAAGCTCTATAAGCTGACAGGGATCTGGTGTGGCTGTTGTGACAGTGCGAGCTTCAGATGCAAACACAGAAATAATTCACCCTAGAATGATCTAATTATAGAGAACACTCCAAGGGGAATCAAGAATTTATGATACGAATTCAAAGCCCTATTTAAGATAAGGTGATTGTTTTGTGTCTGTACGTGCATACGTGTGTGTGTGCATGGTATATGTGTGTATGTGTGTGTGTGTGTGTATTATTTAAGCTGTTGTTTCACCTAACAATTTATGGGGTGGAAAAGGAAGAAGAAGTGAATCTAAGTAGTCTTGGCTGGAGAGACAGACTGCAGCTCACTGTGTGCGTAGAGACCAGATGGTATCACCGCAGCGTGGCCCCTTGAGGGACCACGGGAGGACCATGAGATTTGAAATTTTCAAGTCCCAAGTTCAAACCTTGTTTTGTCAGTTATTAAGTGTATAAACCTGGACAAGACACATGAACTCTTGGAGCCTTAATTTCTGCATCAAATAGGCTAATAGTAGCCACTTCATTGGGCTATGTCAAGGACTCATGCGAACACTGGCCTTTGTACGCTCTAAAGCACAATACAAGTATCACTAGTATGAGAAGAAATACCACTCAGTATCTTCCAAATACCAAAGAAAACCAAAAGAGCTTCCCAGGTCTAGGAGCCTTTGGCCTGGACCATCCAGAGGGCCCATTCATCAGGAAGGGAGGACAGGACTGCCTCCTTGACGGTTAAAGAAGCTCATCAATGACTATCACAGCAGGAGCGGCTTTACGCCAGCCGTTCTCTTGAAACCAAACCATTAACCAGGAGTCTGCAAATAAGTTTGGTTTAGTTAGAGAAAATGGCTCTGCCCTTTTTCCTCCAAAAAAAGGTTCAAGGTCCAGATCTAAGCTCCCTAGAAAACCAGTTTCCAAGCAAGCAGGCTTCTCTCTCCTTCTGGAAGCCTGAGTCGGGGTATCAATACCAAAGTTGATACTCCTTACAGAAAGCTAAAGGAAGAGATCTCTTTGTTCTTTTAAATAATTGCTTATTATTACTGTTCCAAAAGTAAACACTCCTGTCTTCCTGTCTTACCTTGTTTTCACGCATGAAAATAGTCAACGCGCCAAGAGCTGGTCTGCTTTGCCACAGCTCTCTCATTTGCTCTCTCTACAAAAGACTTCATTGCCTGGTTAGGCTTTGTCCTTTTCTCTAGTTATCTCATCTGGTTTGTTTTGCTGCCTGGTTAAAAATTTCTCATCCCTGGGCCGAGGCACTCTGCCACGGGGCTTTCTCCATCAGCCGTAAAGCCAGGTGAGGCGTGGGTCCCTCAGCCTGTCCTCACTGAACAGCTGACATTGTTTGCAGACAGTCACTGTTGGAGAGGCAAGAGCTGCGGAGAGCATTGCTCAAACTGGATGAGCCTTCATAGAGGAAGGCACATCAACAAAGGACCGGCGGTGCTAAGTGAGTGTAATAAGGGGAAAAAGTGTTCCTGTGTGAGTAAAGCTTCTGTGAGACCCCTCAGGTGGTCCAGGGGGCAGTGCTTGCTTCTGGCCCCACAGGGCACTCCCAGCTGCTTGCGAGAAGAATGCAGCCAGACTTGAACCCTATACAGTTCATTTCTCCTTTGCAAACATGTGTGCCCTGAGTTAATAGGGAGAGGGCCAAAAGTTCTGAAAAAATACTGTATTTGAAGACTCACCAGTGCTGATTTTAGAAAGTTATCCTGGTCTCACAGTGTCCTATCACACCTGTCAGTTAGTGCTGGGGCTGACCGAGGTGATACTCTATTTGCAGATAGGAACTTGCTAGTGACTGATTAGGGAGAGTCAGCCTGGAAGACTAATCACAGCTTTGCCGTTTCCACACGGCCTTCCTATATATGACCTTCTTTTCTTCATTCTACCCCAAAGCTTGGAGAGTAAGGGAGAGAAGCACTCCTGTGATTCCTGTTTTACCGGACCCACCTGTCCAGTGTTACCCAGCTGGGAAATGACAGGAATGGGATCAGAGCCAGGCCTCCCGATTCCAAATTTTATCCCATTTCTACAATCACGCTATCCTGGGAAAGACAGGAGGGTTTAAGAGCGGCTCAAATTTCCCACTTTCAGTGAAGATGAACAACGGAATCTGTGAATTTCATCTTCCCGTAGAGCAGTGGTTCTCAACCTTGCTTGCACATAAAATCATCTGGGAGCTTTTAAACAATACCTTTGCTGGGACTCCACCCCAAGCCAATTAAGTCCAAATCTCTCAAGATGGGCCTAGGCATCTGTATTTCCCAAAAGCTCCCCAGGTGCCTCTCGCGTATAGCTAGGGCTGAGATTCACTGCTTTGGAGTCATAATCAACAAAACACTGATTGCATTTTTCCAATTTCAAACCACTCTGGGAATGTAGTAATGAAAAATCCTAATAGCAACTTTACTGGCAGCCTCAGAAGATAGGCCCTGGCCTTGGTTCTTAGTAGGGATTCAAATTTATCCAGAGATTGACTGACAGATGAGATGGTAAGGAAACACTTTTATAGCCTGGATCTGTAACAGCAGAGCTGTCAATCCAGAAACTGCGTGGGCTAAATAAATTACATTCTGATCCCTTCACACCTTTTAATTACGTTACCTAATAGTTTTACTACTGATGACCAGAAAATTAACATGTATCATTGATAATGCTATCAACATGTAACCATTATTTCTCTTTATTAAAAAAATAGTGGTTGATTTTCCCCTGCTTATTTTTTTTCAAATAATAATATATACCTTTATTCATTTCAAGTTAACTAAGTAATTAGCTTTTGCTCACATCCCATTCTTAAAAAGTTAAAGCTTCATAAGAACATGTATATATAACTGTAATGCTCTTATATATATAGATTTTTTAGATTTTTTAAATTTATTTATTTGACAGAGATAGACAGAGCCAGCGAGAGAGGGAACACAAGCAGGGGGAGTGGGAGAGGAAGGAGCAGGCTCCCAGTGGAGGAGCCTGATGTGGGGCTCGATCCCATAACGCCGGGATCACGCCCTGAGCCGAAGGCAGATGCCCAACCGCTGAGCCACCCAGGAACCCCTATATTTCTTTTATAATTAATCTATTACCACCAAATTTGTGCTGGGTATTTACATGAAAACTTCCCTTTCCATCACTTTAATTGTCTCTCTTGTTATGGAAATCTTTAAAATAGTCATTAATTGGCAAGTTCACCTCTGTGTCAGTCCCTGTCCTAGGCTCTGGGATCACACATAGGTATATGTTATGGATGTCTCCTTACAAGAGGGAAATGCTATGATGCAGATATCAGAAAGGAGGCATGAAGAAGGGGTGGTTGGGTGGCTCAGTCGGTTATGCCTCTGCCTCTTGATTTTGGTTCAGGTCATGATCTTAGGGTCCTGAGATTGAGCCCCGAATGGAGCCTTGAACTCAGCGTGGAATCTGCTTGATATTCTCTCTCTTCTTCTGACCCTCCCCTGCGTTCTCTCTCTCTCTCATTAAATAAATAAATAAATAAATAAATAAGAGTGAAGAAGACAAAGACATTAAAGAGGACTTGATTTTTTATTGAGTCTGTGCAAGCCATTTCTTAATTAAAAACTAACTTTTGGTCTTCAATCTCCAAATCAAGACATTCTTTGAGTTGTAAGGTGTATGTTTTACATACTTTATGCTAAAAAAAGGAAGTTTATGAATCCTTTTGTTCTTTGTGAAAACACTATGTTAACTGTGTGTTTTATAATTGAGGGTATTACTGTCACTAAAATACGATATTACATTTGCTGAATTAGGTTTCCTTTCAGAAACTTACTAAATAATCTAAACACCAAGTTAATAATACCTTTTCTCATCTGCTTCACTTGATACTACAACCTTTCCAAATCTTTCAATTTCAATTTCTATACCAATATAATGGTGGATAAATACCTGATATCATTTTCTTGTAATATTTTTGGAGAAAATAATATTAATATCAACTAATCTGAATTTTTATTTCATTTATTTTTTAAAATCAAAAAAATTTTTTTACATAACCTCTACACCCAAAGGGGGAGTCGAACTCACAACCCCAAGATCAAGAGTCCCATGTTCTACTGACTGAGCCAGCCAGGTACCCCTGAATTTTTAATAATTTCATAGTTCTAGTCAGACACTACAGATTCTTAGGTTAGTTACACATAGGAAAACATACTATGAAGACCATTAAAGTCATTTCTGAGAATTAAGTTAAAGATGTGACAGGTAGCCCACAGCTTTATATAACTGTCAGTGAAATGGACCCTACATGCCCAGTGACTAAGGCTGTTCTCAAATGTCAGTGAGTGCCCAGTGGTCTTAATGTATTGTGACCTACTGGCCTGAAATCATAAGGTCTGTCCCTAAGCAATCTACTCCCTTCCTTCTCAGAGCACGGCTAGGGCACTAACAATAGAGTCCCGTGAGGCAGAGGATTCTTTTTCATTAATTTTGATTTTTCCCCATTGTTACAGGTGCTTTGACTATTAAGTCCTGCCCCAATCAGCAACTCATACTGTTACGATTCAGGCATTTTTCACTTTTCCCCCCTCCTGGCGTATAAACATGGAAAGAAATGGCATTTGAGTACGTATACTTTTCTGGTTATAGAATCAAGACAGTTGGGATTATTGTTTCACATCGTGCTACATCATATTCAAAAAGTGTTTGCTGAGGGACTGCCCCAACAATGTGTGTATTGGGCTAATATACTTGCGGTGCTATTAATGGATTATGTTATTAGAAAAATATGAAACAGCCACAGACAGAAGCCCTTTGTAAAGCAAAGCAGAAAGCTCAGCAGAAACTCTGCCTTTAAATGTCTTCATGTATCTGTATCTTTTCAAAATGCAACAATCTTTAAAATGATGTTGTTTCACCCTATACACAAAAGCCATCCCTTCAAAAGCCTTTGATTAATTTGAGCACAATCAAGGGCATACAAGATAGCTGCCATTTAGCGAGCCAAAGCGATCCAATGCCAACTGCAATAAACCCATCAAGCTGTCATCGAGTCAAGCTGTGAGAAAGAGGACGATTACAAGCAATAGTTTCCTTCAGCGGTTTCATAATTTCAATTTTTTTGGTTACATTTCCAGATTTCCAATAGTTTCAGTAAGAATGCTTTAGTAGAGAAATATTGTCCCCAGGAGTTACTATCAACAACGTGCTATAGTGTATTGGTTTTTTTCCCCATCATTGATTCAAGTATAGAAGCTCATCAGGCAAGAAATATTGTGATTACAAGTCGTATATAAATTATTTAAAGGGGTCCAGCCAATCAAAACAGAGATCTAAGTGACTATTTTCCTCTTGATGCCTTTGTGACTCCTACTCAAAAAGCAAATTTCTGATTGATAGAATAGTTTTGAAGTTACTTCAAAAAGGCCATTCTTTTGGGTGGGAGGAGGGTCTCAATATGAATGGTTCACATCCTTCAACAATAATTCTTTCATGACAACTTTACAGAGGAGAGAGAGAAAAAGACACCAAAATAACACCAAGCAGGGGTGTGGGGGTGGGTGGGGTGGGGAGACAGGGATGGAAGGGAAGGCAGAGAATTAAGGTCCATCCCTGAAAAAAGAAGCCTCAAGCATTTGGTGCTTCCTCACTCAGTCCAGCTCTGCCTAAAGGGAGTAATCACTGTTGACTAGCCTGTAACCCAAACACTCTCATTCCGTAGCCAGTCTTTGCTCATGCCTTACAACTATTTAGCACAAAGTCAACATCTTGCTTGACTTCATCCTTTGAATATCACCTCATTGCTTCTCACCTACCTCAGTTCAATCCCTCTACTGCCTCTTGAGATGTTTCTTTTTCCTTTTGACCTTTTTGTAGATGGTGTATCTTTCGTTTCAATATTTACATGAAATTATATGTCAACTCTCTAACTAAAGTGAATAATAATAGAATAATTCATTTTGTATGGAATTAGGGGAAATACATTTTCTTGAATCACATAGGAGAGCTAGCACGCCCTTTTTTATTTCCCAAATTTAAGCACAGAAAATCTGGAAATTCCCAAGAGCTCAAGTTGTCCTCCAAAATTGCCACAGCAGTCAATGCCTTCTGTGTAAAAGTGCATTAAAGAAACTCATTACCTTCTCCTCAAAGGATAGCTTGCAAGTGTCATTACCTAGTTCTCATACGTTAGGCAGTATAACCAGGATAGGAAGCTGCATCTCCCAACTCAGGTGCAGCAGGGGAAAGTGAAAAACTATGTTAAACCACCATTCTGAACAAGATAGAGAATGAATAGACTAGTTTGATAAACCTTTATTTATACCTTAGTTTTTGTAAGGGCTTAATTCAACAAATAGATTGAGTTTTGAAATTACAAAAATGTAGGGATTACAAATATTAATGACACGCAGTGTTTTCCTTTAAATAAATCCCTTTCTTTCAAAGCTTGTAATAGGTGTAAAATCCCCCTTTTTTGTGATTCTAACTTCAAATACTTCACCAAAAACACCTCAATCAGTTAAGCAGCCTCTATTGCAAAGTTTGAGGATTTTGAAGCATCAAAAAGAAACAAGAGGTAATAAACTCACTATTAAGGCATTTAGCTTGGCAAGTGATTTATCTCTTCCTTTATCTGCTTAGGGCTTTTATTTCACTGTGTGAGCAAATTTCCACTGACAAGTAATTTTTGGCGAACAGCTGGAAGTGGGGGGGTGGGAGAAGGGAGAAAGATTGCCTACGGTATCAAAGACCTGAAGTGAAAAAAACAAAAACAAAAAACAACACAAAAACCTCATAGAGTAATGTTTATGGTTTCAAAATAATACACTTCTCTAGTTTCCTATTCAATTACCAAAGAAAAGCTCTCTTGGTTTTCAGCTCTCATTATGTAATGGGATATGTGCAATAATTCTGACCAAAATAATTTTCTATATGAGATGTATAAAAATAATTCTGAGCAAATAAATTCACTGAAATAGTAGAAACATTATCCATTCTTGCCCTGTGCTTTCAAACATTCTCCTGATGATACTACCGTGTAACTGAGTCTGAGTTCAACCAGCAAAGCCTCGTATGTCATAGTCGCTCAAGTGAAACTCTGAAGTACTGTAGACGTGTGAGATACTATCATTACCCATTGGTGTTTGGCCAAATCTTCTGAGTAATTTAGACATAGTAGGCCTTCAAGAGATGAATTTCATTAAAGTGGTTTATCACTGCAGTCTCTGTAAGTTATTTTTGTTTCAACACACACATATGCTACTCCATTTAAGCTCTTTGTAAAACAGCTGTCTAAATATCTCACACGGAAACCACTTCTTGGCAAATAGAACAAGGCTGCTACAAACAGGTAAATTGTGCCACAATTCATTTATTCATTCAATTTATAAATATTTACTCAGTGTTCAGTAGTACTAAGCACTCTGCTAGGTGCTGTGGCATTTTAAAGAATAATTAAGACAGACTTGTGTCTTCAAGGAATCTAATTATAGACAAACGATTATAATGTGGGATATAAGATGAGAACAGTGACAAGATGCCAAAGGGAATTCAAGGGAGAAGAGATGATTTCCTTCTAGCAGATTCTTGGAGGGCTCTAAGGAGCTGGTGGTGTTTCAGCCAGGCCTGGAGGGATGGAAAGGAAAAGGGAATTCCTGGATACTACCTGGCTCAGATATAAAGCCACTGAAGGAAGAAAGCACAGAATTTGTTTGAAGAACAAAAGGGTGTTCAGTTTGGCAAGTGTGAGAGGAGAGAAGGGAAGTTATGGGAGGCAAGGTCACAAACAGCACTCTAAACATTGCTATCTATCTGGGCTGGAGTGTACCAATCTGAATTTCCTCAGGGAACAGTCTGTATGACTAATAGGACTGCCCACCCTGGAAACTTGAAACAAAGATGACAATTCTATGGCTATTTATGTTGCATTTTTTTCTTTTTACATTTTAAAATATGCACTTATATCTGATTATTTTTGGAATTTGGATTGTGTTGAATAGGGTATAAAATCCTACAGGAGGGAAGAATCAAAAAAAGTCAATGATATAAAATACAGGAAGGAAAAACACGATCCAGTCAACGGCATGTGCCAGCACCGGCGTTCAAGAGAATACTAAACAAACAAACAAACAAGAAGACACACACACCCTGTTCTCCGGCTCTGGCACATAAGAAAGGGATATTGTTTCATAGAACAACACCCCAAGGTTCCCATTAGAACATGAAAATATTTACAGCAGCCGTGTTTTTGCCATGGGATTGCAAGTTTTCCTTGCAAATATTTAAGTTATTACGCATTTGTGAGCAACGGCACATGTGTAAAGGAAATGGCACAATCAAAGCTGATGTGGAGGAATAAATGTATTTTGCCCCAAACGACTGTTTTTGGAACATTTGTTGTTAATTGTGCTGATTGCCGCTAATCGTGGCAACCAAGGAGATATGAAATGTTTTTATATTTAATCTATTGTAAAAGTGTCTGCTGAAATGAAAATAGCCCAAACTTATGGTGTTTTTCACTTCTTAATTTAATAAGATTAACATTTGTTTACCCCATTAGTCAAAAACTAAATCAAATTGTTCTGGGAAATAAATCACTTGACCAGTGGTGGATACTCTTCCCTATCCCTTCTATATCGAAAGCACAGCCAATGGTAGTGATCTCAGAGTTATGAATTCATTATAAGCTACTCCAGCCTTCTTCTCTAGATGCCCCACACTCCTGCTGGAAAACTTGCAAGCTCCATAAAACTGGACAGCCACACATCTACTGGGCACAAACGTAGGTAAAACCCATTTTAATAAGTAGGCTTTATATAAAAATTAACTTGCTCAAGAATTGCATTCATCAATGAATATTTTACAGTGTTGCCATTAGTAGAGGCTGGGAAATTTCTTTTAAACTTACAATTTTACTCTGAATTCTGTTTTGGTTGATACAAATTCCAGGAACCATAGTTATTTCTAGATGGCATTAAGTGATTCTCCAGGGAAAATTACAAACGATCTCAATAGAGTGTCAATGAAATTATAGCATACCTTTCTCAATGGCTAGGGAGGTGCAATGGCAAAAAACTGTCTCCTCTTTGCCCATGTTCTTTCTCCTTTCTGAGGGCTGATATATATTGCATAAGAAATGGGCTTTTGATTGTTTCTGTGAACTTCGAATCAGCATGTTCAATTTACGCATGTGAAATTAGTACTTGAATGTCATTTTGGATGGGAACAGATAGATTTGGAATGTAAATATCTTGAGAATGGACAGACCCACCACTTAGAGAAGGTGGTTTGTATAGATCTGGAAGGAGGTTCCAGAATGCAATACCACTAGCTGTGCAACTGACATTAGAAGGAATCTCACAGAAGGTGACAACAGGTACAGCCAGGTAGGCAATGGCTACTGCCATGGGCAAGTGGAACTCCGGGGCCAGATGATTGTTATTAAAGGTAAATTCTAGCAGTAAGTAGGGAAGACATGGAAGTTTAATGAGAAGACTCACCTATCAGTGAGGGTTCAACCAGCAGGACACATAAATTAAGAGATTTATCCCCAGGAACTGTCTTACGTGATTGCAGGGGTTGGCTAAGCAAGTCCGAATTCTGTAGTTCTATCAAAGCAAGGGAACAACCAGGCACAAACTGACACTGCAGTCCCACCAGCAAAACTTCTGGGGAGTCTCAATTCTATTTTTCAGTCTTTCAACTGATTGAATAAGGACCACTCAGATTATCTTGGATAATCTCCCAAACTTTTTTTTTTTTAAAGATTTTATTTATTTATTCGACAGAGATAGAGACAGCCAGCGAGAGAGGGAACACAAGCAGGGGGAGTGGGAGAGGAAGAAGCAGGCTCACAGCAGAGGAGCCTGATGTGGGGCTCGATCCCATAACGCCGGGATCATGCCCTGAGCCGAAGGCAGACGCCCAACCGCTGTGCCACCCAGGCGCCCCCTGTGCCACCCAGGCGCCCCTCCCAAACTTTTTAAACTAGATGATAATAATCACATCTACAAAATACCTTCACAGTGATGCCTAGATTAGTGTATGAATGAATAACCGGGGAGTATAATTCAGCCGAAACTGGTAGTCACAATTCATGTCTGCAGAACTGAGAAAGGCAAGGTGGGATAGCCCAGTCCTGGAGAAATAGCACAACTAAGCTAAAACAATGCACACCATTTATTAAGTCTGTTGAGTTAAGGACCAAATTTTGGAGCTAGAAAATGAGGACAGAGGGTCAAAAACCCAGTATCGAGACCAAAGAGACCAGCAAAAACCCACTACAAAACCATGAAATGTCATAAAACCTCAGCCTATGGGAATGTTGGGTCCCTGAGTCTTCATCTGGAGGTGTGGCTTAAAAAGTACAATCTACGGGGGCAAGGAGATCTTTAGGAGTGTGGAGATCTGGACCAGGGGCAATTTTGTGTTACCCTCTCCCCACAGAGGACATTTGGCAATGTCTGGAGACATTTTTGGTTGTGACAAATTGAGGGAGGTGTGAGCTTCTGGCATTTAATAACCAGAGACTAGGGATGCTGATGAAACTTCCTAAAGAATCATTCAGCCTCAATAGGCCAATGTTGCAAACCCTAGAATACAATGAATATAGGCAGAATGTACTTGGTATTCAGTGTAAATTAATTCCTAACTTTTATATGACTATTGACTATCTACAGAGCCTATGCAGAAGAAAGAAGATGAGGAGGAAAGAAGCAGCATCAGTCCTCTGTTTTTTCTGGAGGCATTATGGCAGCATGTGGAAGAAGCATGAATTCAGCATGAAAGAACCCTAAATTCAAAGCCAACTCTAACATCCACCTCCCCCGTGAGCTTCAGGCAAGATGCTTAGCCTCTTGGAGCCTCAATAAACTTATCTATAAAATGAGAAAAATACCATTCTCAGTCTGTTATTGAAAGAACTCGGGATATTACCAGATAAATATTACTCTTACCCCAAGAAAACATTTGTGCAGCTCTGGCAATAACACAGACAAGAGAGGATAACACCATAAATTAAGTAATGATACTACTACTGTGCAGAAGGGATTCGACTTTAGAAGTATTTCTTGGAATCTACAAGACTTGTCGAATGGAGGGGCGGATGGGAAGAGAGGAGAAGAGGAGCCAAGGATGACTACAGTGAATGGATGTGATTACCATGCACCGATACACGAAATCCACAAAGAGGACCAAGTTTGTGGGAGAAGATGATGAAATCAGTGTCAGACACATAATGTCTGGGGTCCCTTCAGGACAGCTGGATGGAATAGTGATGTTTACGAGCCACTTCCAAATATATTCTTCCACTGAAACTTTGATCCTCACCACAATCTGATGAAACAAACTAGCTTTATTACCTATATTACTTCGTCAGCAGAGTTGAGGCTCAGAGAGGCCAAGTGAATGATTCAAGACCATGAAGACTGTAGAGGGTAGCCATTCTTCTTAATTCTAACTCTTAATAATAGGTTTGAGGAAGGAAAGTGCCGGGTGCGAGATTGGCAAACAAGTAGGGAAACTCGTTTATTTTAGGGGGTTTTGTCTGTGAGGGGTTGCACCTGCTCCTCCGAGGTTCTGGAGGGTTAGAAAGAGTGGAACATTCAGGAGGGCTCTGGGGATGAGTCTACCCAAGATACCTGGAGAAGTCAGTATGAATTGGTGAGGACACTGTAAGTGGAAATGCTTTACACATCGTTAACTACATGAACAAAGGGGATGAGAGAAACTTGAATCAAAAATATTAGCATGCATTGCCAATTCAAAAAAAATTTGCAATGAACATAAGTCATCTGTGAAATGATAATGCAAATCAATGGAAAGATATGAATGAACAAATTCTGATTTACCCATAACTTGTTAGGAATGCATTTACTGAGACACATTTTAATCTCGGAACATTGATGTTATTTCATTCCAATAGCGATGTAAAGCATGCTGTTCTGAGGAATAGCTCTGAAAAGGCTGGATGTTCACAGGTTTGTTTTTCACAGTTGAAATGTTTCTGAAGACTTATTTTTGGACGTGAGACATATACTCAAAAGTGCACTAAAGAGACAAGTTTGATTTTTAATTTAGATTTTCTGGATCTGAATTTCTGAAATTTTCATTTGCGTACCCCCCCCCACACCCTCTGTCTAGTTCCTGGGAGAATGACAAACTTCAGTTGCTCGGGCAGGGGTGTGGTTAGAGGACCTCTCGCTCCTGAAGAGGAATGACACCTTCAAGACTCCAAGACCCAACTCAAAGAAGAGGCGGACTATGTTTCTAATAATCTTCCATATTCTTCTAATATCTCCACTGTTCAAGTTCACTGCATTTGGGGGGTAAAGTAGGTAATTTTTATTTTGTTGATATATCATGCATGTCTGCTATGCTTTCATGTTAACTGTCAGAGTTAATGTTGTATTCCTTTACCATTTTACCCCATCCCTTCTGCATCTCTGGTTATGCCTCTTTAATTCCTAACCATCATTAGACACGTTTTCTTCTTTCTTTTAAGTTCCCTAATCAGGTGTCTCTCATCTTGTATAGGTCTTTTCAAGACTTAATTATACTTTCTAGTCTTTTGGTAAATTTCATTAGCACCGGTTTTTTTTTTTTTTAAGATTTTATTTGTTTATTTGACAGAGATAGAGACAGCCAGCGAGAGAGGGAACACAAGCAGGGGGAGTGGGAGAGGAAGAAGCAGGCTCCTAGCAGAGGAGCCTGATGTGGGGCTCAATCCCATTACGCCGGGACCACGCCCTGAGCTGAAGGCAGACGCTTAAGGACTGTGCCACCCAGGCGCCCCTAGCACCGGTTTTTAATCATCATCACATTTCTCTTAGGTTCTTTTTCTTTGTACTTTTGTCCTTCTTAAACATTTGCACTTTGCCTGTTTTTAAAATTCCCCTCCCTTCCATCTTTCCTTCCTTCTTCCCTCTTTCCTTCCTTCCCTTCCTCTTTTCTTTTCTTTTTTTTTTTTCTCTTATGCTTCTCCTCAATTACAAATGTTGTTAGGTCCCAAATGTTTTATATGACAATAAGGCCAAGATATTTGGGGGGAAAAGATATTTTGGGGGAGGCCATCTTTTTGCAAATCATTTTATAATTTTATCTGATTATATGACCAGGGAAAGTTGCCCATATAAAATCTCTACTTTAAAAAATGTGTTAGGTTTTTTTTTTTTGCCAAATAAACAACGGATTTTCATAATTGTTTCATATAAACATATACACACATACATTTAAGAACATCTATATTTAAAAATCAACCTTTTTTATTTGAGGAGTTCTGCATCTATTAAATAAAGCTTATTGGTTGTATTGTTCAACTCTCCTGTGTCTTCACTTATTTTTTGTTTACTTGATCTTTCAGTTCAGAGAGATGTATATTTAAAAATGTTCACAAAGTGTATGTTTTTACCAAGTTCTCCCTGCATTTCCAATGTTTTTCTCTGTCTGCTTAAGGATTTTTGTCCATACTGGTTTATGGCCAGTATTTTAAGTTTTGTCTTTATAAATTAGTACTTTCACTCTTGTTTTTTTTTTTTTTATGTGTAATATGCATTGCCTTTTCTTTAATTCCAGATTCTTTTATCACTGTTTTAAATGTTTCCTTTTTTTTTAGAGCGGGAGGGGCAGAGGGAGAGAGAGAATCTTAAGCAGCCTCCATGCCCAGCGTGGAGCCAGATGTGGGGCTCAATCTCACAACTCTGAGATCATGACCTGAGCTGAAACCAAGAGTTGGACGCTTACTGACTGAGCTGCCCACGGGCCCCTAAATGTGTTTCCTACAAGCAGCATAAAGCTGAATTGTCTTTCTTAACCTTCTCTAAAGCCTCTGCCTTTTAATGGGATGTGTTCCTTTATGCCCGTCTAATGCAGTAATTGAGACACTTGATTTTGTTCTTTCCATTTCTCTCTATACTATTATACATTTTACTTTGTATTTCTTCTTTCTCATTTTTTCAGGTTTCATCAAGTTATTGTTTTTTTCTCCAGTGTTTCCCTTATTAATTGGAAGTTCTCATTTTCTCTTCCCTTAAAGATCGCCTTCCCTTCCTCAACACTTATGCAGACCCATATTTATCTACTGTTCTTTTTTTTTTAAACAATTTTATTTATTTATTTGAAAGAGAGAGAGCACGAGATGGGGGAGGGGCAGAGGGAGAAGCGGACTCCCGTGCTGAGCAGGGAGCCCCATGTGGGACTCGATCCAGGGACTCCAAGATCATGGCCTGAGCCAAGGCAGTTGCCTAACCAACTGAGCCACCCAGGCACCCCATCTACTGTTCTTTGAAAACAAGATACTAACTACTCCCCTCACTTCCCCCCACCTCTGTGAGATGAAGTTTGTAGAATCCCCTCTCTCTCTCTTTTCTTCCCATCCTTATATTCCTCTCTCCCCGATAGAGACACCCCCAAATTGTAGGTTTTGTTGGAATGTTTTTCATATTTCTTTCTTACATTGATTCCCTTTTCCTTTTCTGGAATACCACTTGTGGGCATATTGATCTTGCTGTATCTCACTTCCTGTTCTCTTATCTTTTCCTTCATATTTTCATTTGTGTACATTGAATCTGGGTTTAAGATTAAAAAAAAAAACACATACAAATCTTTCTTTAAGTGCACCAATTTGGATGTCAATGCTATCTTTCTCTTCTTCAAAGAATTATTTATTTATTTTAGAGAGAGAAAGCACACAAGCAGGGGGAGGAGCAGAGGTAGAGAGAGAAGGAGAGAAGCAGATTCCCCACTGAGTGTGGAGCCCTGTGAGGGACTCAAAGGGGGACTCGATCTCACAACCCTGAGATCATGACCCTAAGAGCATGGCCTGAGCTGAAACAAAGAATCAGAGGCTTAACTGACTGAGCCACCCAGGGTCCCCTATGTTTCTCTTCTTCAACCAACCTATTGGATTTTTAAGTCATAACCTTCATATGTGTTTTAATGTTTTGTTTTGCTGTCAGTTTGTATTGCTGTGTTTCTTACTGTGCTTGATTCTTAATTGCTAATATTATAATACCCATGTGTCCACAAGCCCAGCATCTGCTGGACATGGGAAAGGCAGAGAAATTGGCATTCAGAGTAAAGAGAGAGTGACCTGTTAAGGCCCAAACACTATGTCCCAGAATCTTGTCTACGTGATGCTTTTGAAAACATATGCAAAAGTGGTCTTTCAAAAAGACTTTTTGTTTGTGTTGATCTTTCAAAAAGATTTTTTGTTTTTGTTGGTCTCTCTGCAAGTATAAATTATCAGCACAACTAATTTTGACCATGTAAAGCTCTGGAGTAGCATCAGATAGATATATAAATAATGAGTTAAAGTTTTCCTAGAGTTAAAAGCAGCATTGGAAAAAAACTAATAAAATAATATTTTATTCATGTTAGTTTTTTCATCCCTAGAACAGTAATTTGAAATTCCCTATTTATTCTCTAGGATATTGAAAAAAGAAGTTAGTGTTTCTACAGTTTTCATCATATCTCAAAGCTTAATAAATGCCGCAAGCTCTATGGAGACATTTTCAAGACACTTTAATTTAGCCAAACTGGTTGGTCTGATTTATGTCATTTTGACCCAGACCTCTTAGTTCCTGGTGGCTAGAATGAACAGAAAGAAACAAACAAACAAAAATGGGGTTCACTCCAGTGAGACACATTATTTTTAAGGTCAGAGAAATCAACCATCATCAGCAAACAATATTTGTCCTAAGCATTAAATATTCATGTTTAACCACCCTCTACCCAGTTTTCTACAAGTAATTCACAGTCCACATATTTATGACAATGAAATCCACAGTATTCTTCAGGCCAACTTAACTCATAACTCATTTTCTTGACTTTGAACGTACTTTCAGAACTTTTGCATAAATTTATTCCCAAAGAACTTTTTGGCCAAAATGTTGGAACTAGCGTATCTAGAAAGATATAGCCTTAATTATCACTTCTGTGGGGCATAATTGAGAAGAACTATATAATGCATTTTGTCATGCTATCTGAAACAGGTATATATAACAAATGTAACAGTGAATGTGTGTGAAATATTCACAAGATACATAAATAAGAATAATTAGAAAAAAAGGTATTCAACTCTTGGGGTAGAAAAATAGCCTGTCAAGTGATTCTTTCGGTTTTGAAGGCTGTTATCTCTAAAATATTCGGTGGTGCATATTCATATAGTTATAGGAAGGACATTTGGTTTGGCAGACAAATTACTTGAGTCAAAATAATCCAACCTACTCCAAATTCCTAACTGCTTGCTGCAATCCCCATATGGTGCTTCCGCCAGTCTTCCAAAATCAAGTCATCCAAATTTGGATACATTTTCTTCCTCTCTTTCCTCATAACTCAGCCTTCCTCTCGCAGTGTCTCTCTATATTGATAATTCCATCTAGTCACCCAAACTGGAAAAGCGGGGAAACCTACCTCATCTTCCTGCCTTCTATAATTCCAACCCCACAGGACCACTTGCCTGTCCCTGAACCATCCAGGTTGCTGGCTTTGTGTATGCTGCTCTTTAACCTGAGACTTTTCCAAAAACATTTTACTTGAGGAAATGCTGCTCCTTCTTCAAATCTTAGCTGACCCTGTGTTGGTATCTTTGAGTTTCCTAATCTAAATTTCACAGCTCTGTCTCTATACTTTCATGGGCCCTTGTTAATGTATTATAACTCTTTTTGTCTACATCTTGTTCATTTTACATGTACACATCTATCTCTTATGGGATCATAAGCTGCAGTGTCTAGGGGCTGGGTCTCAATGAGCTTTTCATTCTCAAAGTCTAAGTACGGGCCTTATATAAATAACATAACAATCAACCAAAGATGTGTTGATTATAAACCTATTATAGTGCAAACAAACTTTTTTTGCCCCCTGAAATCCAGAATCTGTGAGACATCTAATAAATTTGGATTTTTAAGATAGAGGAAGAAGGAGACTTAGAATCGTTCATCATTCACTACGTGCCAGCTATGCCAGTAACTGAGGTCGTGTCTCTTTTGCCACAATCTTGCATAGCCGTCATTGTTAGTCCCACTTCATCTTGCAGACACTGAGGATCACAGTTTAAATCACCTGCCAAAGGTCAAGGTACCAGGAAATAAACCAAGTGATTTTGAACTTGCTTTGGTTTGACTTTAAAGGGTGCTGCTTTTCTGCCACACTCCACAACTGTGGGTCCTGTGCATGTTTCCTTTTATGTGAATTATCCCATCCACACCTCCCTTCTTCCACTGAGCAGGGTAATGGAGTCCCTGTAACCTACTTACTTTTTCTTGATCCTTCTTTGTATCAGTTTCCTATTGCTGCTGTAACAAATTACTTATCAATACAATAGCTTCAACAACACAAATGTATTATGTTATAGTTCTGGAGGTTCAAAATCCACAATGAATTTTAAGGAGCTAAAATCAAGGTGTCAGCAAGGCTGATTCCTTCTGGAAGCTCCAGGGGGCATTCTGTTCCTTGGCTCTTCTGGCTTCTATAGGACAATGGTCATATCACTCTAGTCACTGTTTTGCCAACATATGGCCTTCTGCTGCCTTTGACCTTCCTGCCTCCCTCTTACTAAGAACCCCTCTGATTGCACTTGGGCCACCTGCATAATCCGGGATAATCTCCCCATTTTAAGATTCTTAATTTAATCACATCTGCAAAGTCCCTTTTGCCATCCATAGAAAGTAGCATTTGCAAATTCCTGGGATTAGCATATGGGCATCTTTGGGGGTTATTCAACCTACTACACCTTTATAATTGAAACTTGTGTTAGTAAAATAAGATCTTTCTTCAGTGTTGTAGTGCAGGAAGCTAATTGGTCAATAAGGGGGTTGAACCAGGACTTTCGAGCTCTGCAGGGTATAACGCACAGTTAAATCAAGGTGCCACGAACAGAGACACTTGTTTAAACAGACACCTAAACCCTGGATAATCATGAAATATATACCTAAGTACTACTGACTCCATAAAACTCAAAATCAACTTGATGCTACTTGCGTAGTGGCATGTAAGTGGTCAAAAACGTCCATAGCCATTATGCTTTAGAAAATAAATTTAAGTTATTTAATCCATTTTGCTATGTAGTGGTGCTTTTTGAATTTAAATAAATGCCCGATGGTCAAAATTTCCACATAAATGCTCACTTTTCCTGTAAGTACATGCATTGTGTTTCTAACGTTGTCTCCTACACATCTGAACGGTAAAATGGCTCTTTAAGTTCTTTCTTTGTTAGCTTCTTCAAGGGAACTAATCATTGGAGCCACTCATATGATAGACTGGCAGTTAAAAGACTCAAATGTCAAGATGTTTTTATCAGTCACACCAACAGTAACTTTCAGATTGAATAGTTCTCTGGTTTATGTCAAATCTTTGGTGTGGATTTTTTTTTCCTTCCTAGAATAGAAATTGCTTAGATGCTAATATAAACTACCTTGTCCAATTCTTCACCCATCTCATCTAGAATACCTTTCCCCTGTTAGTGAAAAAGGATGATGGGACATATTATCTGCTGCTGATGAACACCCATTAGCCTTGAGAAGCAAATATACCCCCTTGCGCACATCCACTATGTGATTGTAATAGAATTCCATTTCGTGGCTTGTGGAAAAAGAAGTGTTTTAGAGCCAATCTATGTGTGTTTTCAAATTTCATACCAATATACATTCAGCTTCTGAGCTGCTCACTTGCTTGCTGGCATGTATCCCATTTTCACATGCAATTTCTTTATGAATTGAAGGGAATATGTAGGCAGATAGCTGGCTGTTTAGGAAAATAAATTTATATATTTTGAGCATGTGCCTTGCTGTGGATGCAGGACACAATATATAGCTAGACATGCCAGACCACCAGTGAAGCTTTATTTTTAGAGGTTATTATAGAAAGTAATATTCTTCTCCATGCCTTCCAAACTAAATGCTTCTATTAGTTTGTTTCTTTACTATTTAGACGTTGCTTTGCTCCGTAATCAGGAATATAATGACCTATCTAAAATACCATATGTCATCGAACTGTTTGGCAGCACAAACCTATTTGAGACCAATTATTTGGTGACAGCAGTGTATACTTGAATAAATAAACGTCATTATCATATGCTCAAATCCATGAACAACTGTGAATGAAGAGATACAGCATATTGATTTTGCTATGGTCCTTCACTGCAATGTAGGTGGCATTACATCAGTTTACAATTTCGAGGGTCTGCTGCAGTTTAGAAATAAAAAATCGTTATCTGGAAACCTCTCAAATCAACAGAAATGTAATCAATTTTTTATCTGTGGTTAGGCAGTGGAAGTCAGTGGTGGATTTTCTGTCCTCAATGCTCTCGTCCTCTTGTTAAAATATTTAGGGAGCCCCCATGGGAAATACTATACCTAGATTGAACCTGTTTACATTAGGAAGTGAAAAATCTGCTCTTTGTATCCTGTTAGCCACAAACGCATTCTCGTCTCATAGAGTCACTTTCCCTGGGGGATTCTGGGGTATAGTTCTCCTCTGGTTACTGAACACCCTTCTACTGCGTGACTGAAGCCAGAGGGACTTACTATTTCACCCTTGATTGTTATTTTAATTCAGCACACAATTTTACATCATGTAAACTTACCTCCCATTCAAGTGGGGACATACTAATTTGACATCAAACAGTATTCTCAATAATGTTATTTTGATGATTATGAAAGGAAAACAATATTATGCTGAAAAAATATCACAAAAGATTTCCCAGGATTGGCAATGTGTCTTAGGTAAGTAACTGTCACATTTAAGAAATTATTTATTTTTAATTTCTGTTTACTCATTTATCCACATTTATTATTAAGGATATGCTGATGTTGAAACATGGTCACAGTGATGGGAGGGTGATGGATTTAAATCCTCTCTTATCCAGGAGTTCACAATTTATCTATTAAGAGGAAAGTGACCTGCTTACAAATAATTATATTGCAGGGCAGAAAATAGCAAATGGCTTAATAAAGTTGTAAATAAAGAACTATCACGTTTCTGGAATAAGGTATCTTCAGAAAAAGAATGGCAATCAGAGAAGGTTTCATGAAGGAGGAGCATTTGTGATGACATAAGTGAACACTGAACAGTCACAGAACCTGCGCTGTGTGTCTGGCAGGGCTGGACAAGAGGGAGTCCAGCAGGAGAGAAAGACCTTAGATCTGACTTGGCACAAAAATTAATGAATTACAAATAAGATAAGTCTATGAGGAATCACAGGGCTTGATGAGCATGTAGAAACAGAGGCCCTAATTTAAGGATCTCTGATTAGGTGGTGGTGAAGTTGGGTGAGGGGAGAGCCAGAAGTAGAAGAGATTGATAGCAAAGTGGAACAAAAGATGGGTAGAATTAAGATCCACTTTGTCCCAAGACACATGTACAAGATGGCTGCCATGATTACCGTAAACACAGCTCTCCGGAGCTTCGGTGAATAATGCAATTCATGACTCAGCATAAGAAATTTATGGTTCTGGAAAGCAGGACTGAAAAGGGGGAAAGTGAACTCCTCATTATTGGTCCCCAAAGATAGGCCCAGCATCATATCAGGTTTTGAACATTCATTACCTCATTTAACACACAATGTTCTTATTTTACAGATTAGAGAAGAAAGATTTAAAAAATGGAAAGAGTTCCCTAAAATAATACTGCAGGTATGTAACAGCTGCATTGGGAAAATGAGAGGGTATCTGATATTTAGGCTGGATTATAATCTGGGGGAATCACTGTTACTGAAAAAGAGATGCAGACTAGCTTCCAAAGATGAAGATCTGGATAAGCACAGGGTCAGGGCTGGCTGAAACTATTCAGATAATTTTACATCAATATATAAACATATCAGTGAAATTCAGAGAAAGGAAACAAGATGTGAGAAGGTGCAAAATGCAAAATGTAAAACTTGCAAAAATGCAAACTTTTGACTCCATATTGGTTCAGAATGCAGCTTCAACTCTACCATACTCATACTCCATAGCAGAGCTCCCCCAAGCATGTACTTCCAATGGATTATAAATGCCCAATGCAATATTTATGGTCACAGCTCTCAGAGTGGAGAATGATTGGTGGATAAAGCATTTGTCTGTAAGGAACCACTGAACATTGAGAACACAGAGCCTCTGAATAGAACCTCAGAACTCAAGCTGCTCTAGGGACCAGGACTCTCTTCCCTGAAGAGATGACCTTTCGGTTGGCATTTGGATGAAGGCAGAGGAAGGAAGGCGATGGGACACGGGGCAGTGGTATAGGGGAGGGCTACAGAGGAGCCTTCCGGGCTAGGGGACTATAAATAGAGTAAAAATCTATGGCAAGAGGTTTCCATTGCAGGGAAGTAAAGATGGCCTGTGTGGTCTGTACTATACTCTTAAAATAAGAGTAGAGGGGGTTGGGTAGGGAACAGGAGATTTCGTGAAGGATGAAGGGATTTGGAAATAGCCATGGAAAGCCATTGAGTCAATGAAGGTTTCAATGGGTGGTGGGGTTGATATGATCAGATTTTTATTTACAGATAACTCTGTGAAGAAAGTATAAATATCAGGAGAGTCTTTTAGGCGGCCACTCGAGGTCCAGATTTAGGCTACATGATGGCAGCATAATTAGAGAGAAACATATATTTTTGAGGATGCATAGGAGGCTGGATGGAGGTACATGGGACCATAAGGGAAGAATGCAAATCCTTGTCTTACCCCAAAGGGCAGTTCAAGTGGTCTTAATTTGTTGAACACTCTCCATGGATCTGCCTTTCCAATATCTGTTTCAACCTCCCTGGAACTGCAACTCAGATTCTCAGCTTTTCTGGAGAAGCAAAGGCTTAGCCATCAGCTGGAGTAGCCTTCTGCCCTGTGATGTCCCACCTCACTATACCTTATTGTTCATTAATTTACATTACTAGCCTGGCCTGCAGGTGTTTGAATTTGGGATCCTAGCTATACAATTCCTACTGGATTTAACCCACAATTGTGTGTTGAGTTACTTAACCCAGGACTGACTGTTTAGGTCATCTGAGGGAAAATTTGTCAAATATCACTTCAGGGTTATTATCTTGGTTTATTGGTAGTGCCTTTAACTAAAAGGAGGGGGGGCATGTAGGGAAAATTTGATAAGACCTCTTTGTCCTTTGTCTAAACCTCAATTGCCAGTGTAAAGAAATATAAATGTAATGTGAGGAAGGAACAGAAGGCTGGATAAACTCTTGATTGAATTAGCATAGCGCTTGCTTGCTTGCTTGCTTGCTTCGTAACGTTTTGGATGTATGCGGTAAACATGAGGGAGGGGGCTGGATTCTGCCTGGTGGAGATTGTGTCGTAGATAATTTGCTACAGTAGAGTTACAATGGCTTACATACCTGGGATTTGTTTGAGAGTTGGAGTACCTTACAAGTGCATATAATAAGTGGTTTTAGTGATGGAGACTTGACAGTTTGGAATCCTTCCTAACACATATCTGTAACGATGAAATAAGGATATATCACTCTTAATTCCTTGTGCTCCAATGTTATAAAAAGAACTTCTCTTCTAATGATATGCTCATCCAAATGATTCAGATTTAACACCATCCATTGGTGGATGAGGAAAGTAAAAATAAAACCCCCTAAAATGGAATAATTACAGAAGGAATTTAAAAAAAATGACATTCCTGTGTATTAAGCATCCTTTCCTGTTAAGAGATAAACTGAGGCATATTAAATTTTTAACTTTTTAAGAATTGGAGCAAAAATTGATTTGAATAGGGCAGCGCCAAACCCTAAGTGGTTAGCGCTCCCCAGATAGGACCCAGGGGAAAGACTTTCATCACGGGGAAGATAGGGAAGCTAAGTAAGGAAATTATTTGACTGGCCCTAGCTTAAGTGTTTGCCTTATTTGGAAAAGCCTAGTTGGCTCTTGGTGATTTGCTGTCTTTAGGTTTTTATTTACTAACCTTGAAGCATTACAGGCTTAAGTGTTGGTATCCTACTTGGGTGGTGAAGGTATTAGAACCACCTTTTTCTAATGGTCTCCTTATTTAATTAACTTAACACCTCCATGCATAAAATGGAATTAAAAGCTTATAAATCATGTTTTGAATCTTCGAGAATCTTAGTGTTTTCTAAAAATAAAACTATTAAGAGTTCAAATGATAAAAATAGGTAGCTAGAGCATCTGACTGCTCTCAAAGGTATAAACAGATAATTAAACGTGTAAGATTTTTAAAAAATCAACAAAGTTTGAGTACCTCACTGACAATGCGGAAACCAGAGGAAAAATGAATCAAGACAGAGATTCAAAAACAGTAACAAAAGGTAAAACATTTTTCAGTTTTTGATCATGGAACATTTGAAGCTTACTTTCAAACTCAAACCTAGTTATTCAAAATAAACCTTTCCAACTTCTGGTCCAAAGGTCTATTTTTTTTTCTTTCTTTTTCCTCCTCTCAGACTATTTCTTGGCTCCAAAAACTGTGATCATGATAAGAAGTATTGTGTTACAAAGAGTCTTCTATGGACACAACAGACTTTATGGGCTAGAGGAGATTCCAGTGAGTGCAAAGTTATGGCAAAGTCTTTATATCCTGTGAGGTTACATAATTCTTTCCGTAACTTCCTGGCTGCAGACATTTATATAACTTGTCCAGCTTCAGCACTGTCTCAGAGTTCATCTGGAAGGAACACAATGGCCATAATAGTACCCATTATAGCCGCTATTCTTCTCAATTGTAAGGGCACAGTGAAATCGTGGGGATGAAGCTGTGACTTGATTGGCTGTTAAATTGCGATCAATGAAAAGTATTTGTGCCATAATTTTGCAACCACGCAAGAACAGGCCATCCTGGTGGTAAGTCAGCATGTACATACCATCAAAACTAAAGTCACTTGGATAACTACACTAAATTTTCTTTAAGACAACAGGGTACAATAGACGTTATATTAAAAAAAAAAATCTGGGCATTTTTCTGCCTCCTGGTTAAAAAGAAATAACAGATGAACAAGGACAAAGTCCAAATACGAATGGTGACTTGTCTCTATTGGATCATGTTATAGAGAAAACCAGATGCTCCTCTTCCCTTTTAATAGTAAATGAAAATGACAAAGGGACAGATAGTAAATATTTTAGGCTTTCTGGGTCATAGATGGTCACTGCTGCATAATCTTTCTCTTTTTCCTTTTCTTCTCCCCGCAACCCTTTAAAAAATGTAAAAACCAGGCATTCAAAAACAGACCATGGGCCAGCCACTTGGCTGTCTGCAGTCTGCAGACCCTTGATTTATATGAATGCTTACAGATGTGAATTTTAATAAAAGTCTCTTTTGATCTGCTATACACCACCCGTCCTCACCCACCTGGAGCACTGCTCTGGAGGGTATCTCTAGTTTTAGACCGATGCTTGAAAACAGTACCCAGGGCTATCTCCATGAAGCAAGGCTGGAAAATAAATGTAGGCAATAGTACTTTTTTTCATTGCGCATATCTGCAGACTTTCTTGGCTTTGCAAAACCTGTCACTGTTTATCTCTCTCAGCCTTGTAAAGGGTTTTAGGGAAAACAAAACAAACAAACATTTAAAAAGGAGATTTCTTCCCAAAAGCCCATCAAAATGTTGAGAACACCCCCTTCCAGACAGACACATCCACATTCCTTGATGACTGCTAATGACTGCATGCCAAGCCAGCCTGTCCACTGTAATTACCTCGTTGTCCAAAAGAGAACTATGGAAGCTGTGCTTCACTGTAACCTTGAACTATCTCTTCTCCCCCCTCAGCTGCTTCCCAACTCACCAAAACACAATTACTTGGATATCTTGCTGTTATTTTCTTTTTGGCAGCGGTTATATTTAAGGGGCATTTTTTTTTTTTTAAGTATAGCTACACTAAGTTGCCACATTCTGAATATGCCATCTTGCCTATAACATTCAAGGAGCACACTCACATTTTATTCTTAATGATAAAAGCAACAAAAAACCTTACTGAGAACATACTATATTCTAGGTAGCGTTCTAAGCGCTTTGTATAAATACCCCATATAGTGTTCACGATAATCTGAAGAGGTAGACATTACTATTATTTCCATTTTACAGAAAGGGAAGTGAGAGGCAAGGATCAAATACGGTCATGTGAATTTTTCCTTGTACACCATACTCTAGCTAAGTTATTCTAGCTCCAAGAAATTTCTTATTTCCCCAAAGCCCAACACATATTCTGATTGGTTTGGTGTGCTTAGTATGATTGTTTCCAAAGTGATTTTGGCCATAAGGTGTTCAACTAATCATCATGGTACAGTTTATGTAGAATGTAAGGATATCCTGGTTATATCGTTATTGGACCCTGAGTTAGCGAACAGGTGGCTCCCATCTGAATCTAGTCCACACTGCTGTTGTTGTTGTTTTTAATAATTACATATATTTTCACAGGAAAAATCTAAACTTTTGGCTCTTCTTGAAATATCAGAAGATCTTGGATTCTGCACTTATGTGCAAGCGAAACGATAACTGGCTCCGTGAGCTGCCTCTATCCTGGGCAAGTGCGTTCCAGTTTGCCTGTGTCCACAGACCACACTACTCATTGGCATTATCTGCCTCACTCTGAGGCTTTTGAATTTGCAACTCCTAATAGACATACTGCTGCTGACTTGTTCACCCAAATAAAGCACATTGTGTTGTGATTCTTCTGGAAATTCTATAGATGCAGTCAAAGCAATGCATGCTAGAGACTTACATCCTAGTAGTATAATTTAATAACCTCCCCATGCTGTCCTTTGTACTCATCTATTATTATCCCGGGCATTTACCAGCTAAGGAAGTGTTTGGCAGTGTCTTAATCTGCTAGACTCTTCTCATTCCTTTGCTGTTTTGAATAGCTGTGTCAGCTTTCTTATTGCTTACATGACTTAGGTAATACACGTCTGTGGATATTTTCTGGTATATTTATGAAAGTTTATAAAAGTAATTGTCAGAAATGATCATGCTTTGATTAAATAAATAGGCTATTGAGGAGTTAGGTACACAATTTAAATATGGCATGAATAATTTGTTAGCGTATCTGTCAACCTATTTCAATAGCTTTAAATTGTAGATACATTTGTGAAGGCAACATCCTATTTTGCAAATTTGACAGCGATAGCTGTTTCCTGAATGTACTTGACATTATTTTCTACATTGTTTTATGCCAATCACATTTACTGCAAACTGCTTATTACTTTATTGCTGAAAGCGTCAACGTGTATTTATTTAGCTTTTTATTTTAGAATCAGCAGGCTATCAGTCGCTTTACTAATCAGACCCAACCTTAAGGATTATAGCCACCGGTTTCAAGATTATCTAATTGCGGCTTCTCCAAAGCTGAGAAATCAGTGATGCACCTATACCACCTCTCTTGAGGAATTACTGTTCCTAAGGATGTTGGATTTGCTATTGGGAAAAGAGAGGCTTCCAATTTTTATGTATATTCTACTCTGTGCTACTCTATAAAACTTACATATATTTCATTGCACATAGTGCATAATGGGCTTTCTAAATTTTGATTTAGCGGGTTACCCGGTGAAAAAACTCGGGCTGACCTTTCTTTATGCATCATAGCTTCTTCCTCTGGTTCTTACTATTGAGAAAGGTTTTCTTTTCTTGTATTTGCAGGGATCTCCCTGGCAGGCACTGTTACATTTCTTATAAAATTAAAACTACTCGGGGCGCCTGGGTGGCACAGCGGTTGAGCGTCTGCCTTCGGCTCAGGGCGTGAACCCGGCGTTATGGGATCGAGCCCCACATCAGGCTCCTCCGCGATGAGCCTGCTTCTTCCTCTCCCACTCCCCCTGCTTGTGTTCCCTCTCTCGCTGGCTGTCTCTATCTCTGTCGAATAAATAAATAGATTCTTAAAAAAAAAAAAAAAAAAAAAAAAAAAAAAAAATTAAAACTACATTTGTTAACTCACACACCACTGTTTTTATTAGCCCAGCAGAAACGTCAATATTTCTAATTTGTTGCCTCTGGATTCATGCCAGTCTTGATGTATAATAACAGCGCAACAAGGCAACGTAATATACACTAACCCAAATCTATAAAGAAGGGAAATGAAAGTCAAAATAATAATAATAAAAACAATTACTTGGGAACAAGAATGTGAAGCAATCTGAAACAACAGAGTTACATCAGCTGGAATTGATTTCTGCTTGTGAAAAGGAATGCACCTTAAAACACTCAAGTTTCAGAAGAGAAGGTAAATGTTTATTTAGGGTTTTTTCTGCGAACCCATAAGGGTCTTTTCCCAAACACTGTGACACTACCCCAGCTGTGCTGGGAGAACCCAATTTGGAGTCAGGAGAGTTGGATTCCAGCTCAGCCTCAGCTGCGGGATGACTCAAGCTGCTTCGCTTGGCTGGGCCTCAGTCTCCTCATTGATAGAATAAAGGATTGATTAAAGAATTAGCTCTTGTACTATCAGGCCCTAAGTTCTACAATTCTAATACCTAAGAGGAAAACAAATGAATTAATATATTAATATATTAATATGCACTAATATATTCTTTTCAAGAGAGGAAAGAAACCGGGAAAGAAAGAATAAATTGTGGTCAAAGATGGAACGGTGAGACCTCCGAAAAATGGAGATTGTATCACTTACTTCTATTTCGTACGTGAACCATAAGAGTCACCCAGAGAACAACCACAGAGAAAGCTGGTTCCCAATCTACCCGCAGTCACAGAACACAGGTAGGGCTAATGCCTCATAGTTCTGCCTGTTATCAAAATAGCATCCAGGCGACCCTACGGTTGTGCTGGAGAGAAGCCCCCACATTACAGTATAATGTCTGGTGACAGCAGAATACTCACTGGCATCCCAGCTCTTTCTATCGCTAGTTCATTAAACATAAAGGATCACTGCAAAGCCTACGGCGATGAGTTGAAAACACATATTCAGACGCTTCAGATACAGTGTGTCTTCTTTCTTGTTCCCAGTTACCTCTGCAAATTTTACTTGTGCGTGCCCATGAACTAAACACAAGGTTACAATCTGTTGGATACACTGTGGTGAGGGGAACACAGGCAGAGAGCATCAGAGCTAAATACATCCGTTTATATACATATACACACGTATATACATATATGTATATGTTTTGCTGAAGGATGGAATTAGGCAGGCCGAAAGAGTCTAACATACTAAATCAGAAATCAAAAGCAACCAGAGGCAAAAGGAGAGGAAGTTGAAGGTGGGTCAGCTTGGATCAAAGGGCAAGGAGTCCAAGACCCCTTCTCTGTTCTCCTGGGGTGCCCCTTTTGCCATTATGTGCTGGGTACTCTTTTCTTTCCCGCAGTTCAGCACTTTGAAAGGGATGTTGACCATGGTGAGCAATGGGGTCATATCATCAGTAGCAAGGGAAGCTTCATAGAATTCTTTTAGGATTGGGAGGAAGGGAGCAGTAAAAAAAGAGGGAAAAAAGATAAAAACAGACTTACAAAGAAAAGGGGCGGGAACATATTTGGAGACAGTAAAAGCCTGCGGGGCTGGGCACTATGGGGTCTGGAGGGGGAGGGCTCACACTCTGGCTGGCGCAGCAAGACAGCTGCAGGCGGGGCAGTGCCTGCAATCAGCCCAGGATGGAGACCTGGCCTAGGGAACGCCCCCCGTCCACCATCATCTCAAATGCACGAAAGCAGTAAAACTTCTGAAAATCATTTACCAGAAATATAAAAGGCAGTCTCCAAACTTGCCCTTACAGGATGGCAAAGTTCCTGAAGGCTTAAAAGTCAGAGGGGAGCAGGGAGAGGAAGGGGCAAACTGGGTGGAGGAGGGTGGGAGGCACAGTCTTCCAGTTACGGAAGGAAGAAGTTGCAGAACAGAAGCACAGCATAGGGAATATAGTCAATGCGATTGTGAGAGTGCCGCATGGTGACAGATACGAGCTGCACTGGCGGTGAGCGCAGGGTCCTGTATCCACTTGTGGAAGCACTATTGGTCCACTGGAGGCTAATGTAACACTGTGTGGTGGCTACACTCAAAAGTAAAAGATTTAAAAGTGGATTAACATCTTTGAGTAAGACCAGCTGCAGTAGTTCCGGAATAGTGGCCTTTTAGAATGAAGGATAAATATTATAGTTGCGGTTGTCACTTTACACCCAGCATCATTGGTCTAGGTAGCTTCCAAACTGGCCGTGTCCTTGACTTAGGGACTCGCCCCTACTGTGTGGCCAGGTTGCGTTGTATTTGAACCTCTCCCTTGCCGCTCATGCTCAAATAATTAGTAATCCTGTTGATTTACTCGGTCATCCCACTTTTCTAGCGCAGGGGTTCATTTCCTTTCTTCTAACCTATTACAGCAGCCATCAGTGTGGTTCCCTCTGCCCAGAAGCTCTTTAGGCCAGTCTCCACTTGCCTAAGTCCTATATAAGCTTCAAGGGTCGCCTTAACACTATCTCATCCGTTATTCCAGCTGAACCCTCAGGCGAAAGTAACCATTCTTCCGCTGACCACCACCAATTTTCATCTGTGGCTTTCCTGAGGGATTTATTCCTTTCTGCTTTGCATGGTGGTATTTACGAATGTGCCCTCTAGTGAAAGGAGGGTACTTGTTTGATTCATTTGTTGGATCTGCTTTGCTTAGGTCCTGGACATAGGGACTAATGTATTTCTGATACATTCAGAAATGTATGCATACTTTTTTTTTTTTTAAAGATTTTATTTATTTGAGAGAGAGGGTACAAGCAGTGGGAGCGGCAAGGCAGAAGGAGAGAGAAGCGGACTCCCCACTGAACAGGGAGTCTGATGCAGGGCTCGATCTCAGAACTCCAGAATCATGACCTGAGCCGAAGGCAGACACTTAACCGACTGAGCTACCCAGGCACCCCCTGAAATGTATGCATTTCTATAAGGACTACATCCAAGAAATTACTGACCTAGGGAGCATATGTGACAATAAGAAATTGGAACTAATTGCTGCTTTAATATTTTTTTATAGTAATGTTTTATTATGTTATGTTAGTCACCATACAGTACATCCTTAGTTTCTGATGTAATGTTCCATGATTCATTATTTGTGTATAACACCTGGTGCACCATGCAATACGTGCCCTCCTTAATACCCATCACCGGCCTGTCCCTGTCCCCCACCCCCCTCCCCTCTGAAGCCCTCAGTTTGTTTCCCAGAGTTAATATTAAAATACTCCTAATTCTCGGTTCTCTCTGTTGCCGACATTTGCATCTCTCTGTCATCCACTAGACACGAAACCATTTCTGATTCCTCCACTTTTTTCACTGCCCAAATCCGGTCAATTGCCAAATACTCTCAATTATGCCCCACCCACTTTCCTTCTCACATTCAGGCTTCTATCATCTCTTGCAGGAGTATTATGAGGACGTCCCCCTGGGTCTCCCTTCTTCTGTGCTTTTCTCATTGACTTCATCCTCTGCAGGGTACCAAACCGACCTACCTAAAATGCAAACCTAACTCGTGTCACATTGAGGGCATAATTTTCCATAGTTTCTGATCATCTAAAGGTATTTTGACATGGCATGTAGTACCCTCTTTGACTGGCACCTTGTCTACCTCTCCAAGTTCATTTCCAAATTCTATTCTTTACCCGTGTGCCATACTGTTTTTTATCTTGACGGTCTTCTCACACTTTCCTCTGTTCTGAGTGCCTGACAGCAAATGGTCTACATATGGCTAACTTCTATTCATTAAGAATCTTACCTTTTACCAAGCTACTCCTACATACCTTTTCTCTTCCATTCCTCAAGACTTCAAACTCCCATGACGTCCTCTCTTAACGACTTTGCTGTACACATATCCATCACTGCATATATCCCATTTGCTGTAATTACCTGCCTAGAAATCTGTCCCTGGCTCTTTGATGATACAGTTATGTGTTTGAATACTGAAGGCTCAGTGCAGTGCCTGTACATACATAATGGGTGCTCGGTGACATTTAGGTGAATGAATGAATGTTAATATGATATTGTATGACTATAAGCTATCTGAACAGTGGCAACCAAACATAACTTTTATTATTGAGAACAAGAAAAAAACTAATAAAACTAACCTAAAATGATTAGAAAGCAGAGGAAATTAATAGGGCTCACACCAGCCTCATTGGGGTTATTGAAGTTTAAGGTACATGTGGTAGTGGCAGGTGGACAGGGAGAGCTGAGACTGGAAAAGTAGACAGACGCCAGGCAGTGGTCACCAAAGGATTCCAGGCAGGAAGTAACATGGTGGGTTTGCATTTTATTCCCCTTTATCTGGTAGATGAATCTAGATGGTGAAACTAAAAGCAGACAGATCCATTGGGCGATGCCCCCAGCATTAAGGCCAGAAATGAGGAAAGCCTGTATTACAGTAGTGATGGTGGAGAAAAGAAAGGGAGTGGTTTTAAGAAATATTTAGGGGTAAAATTGATAGGAATTGTTCATTTGGGAAGTTAAGTGTGTGTGTACGCATGTATTTATGTATTATTTTTCTTTTAAGTTTTCAATCAGTTGAGGAAACATTTGCTTTTACCATTGATATGATGCTGTTGCATCAAGCACTTGGTGATGGCTCAGTAGCTCAGCAAATGGAGAGCTGGTGGGATGCAACATATCACACGACTTTCATTTAGGCCAAAGTGAGCATTCAAAGACAAAGAAATAGGGGCCACCAGGGCAGCTCGGTCGGTTAGGCATCCAGCTAGTGATTTTGGCTCAGGTCATGATCTCGTGGGTTGTGGGACGGAGCCCTGTGTAGGCTCCATGCTCAGCGGGGAGTCTGCTTGGGATTCTGTCCCTCTGCCCCTCCCCCTACTCATGCAGACACGCGCACATGCTCTCTCTCTTTCGCTCTCTCTCTAAAATAAATAAATCTTGTAAAAAAAAAAAACAACAGAGACAGAGAACCAATAGCAAGCATGCAAGGGTAGTAATGACTCTTACCCAAAATAAACTATCAGAATAACCAAAAATGTAAGGAATTACAAGTCATTGTCCCTATTGTTAATTTAGATGTTAACTGCAGGACCTTTGACAACCCAAATTACCTGGCAAACTGGTGAGTTTCTTCTCTGAATCCTTGGACTAATGAAGTTGGGATTTGGGGTGGGGATAAGAATGACAGCCTTAATAAGTTGTTCTGAAATACTTTGAACCACCACTAAACAAATCATTGGGGATGATTTTAGGTTTCATTTCCTAAATGTGATTTTCTAATATGAACTAAATTTCCTTTATCCAACCCGACATAAACAGAACTAGAACATCCTTCAAAGTACCACATAAATAAAGAAACTCTCATTTTGGCATTTATTTTGAGAGTAACTAAAAGTATTGACTCAAGATGTGTAATATATGTGGGCAAGGGGTCTATGTAGTGCTGAGGATGTTGCTAAGTTTATTTTTTGATGCTGCTTTTGTACTTATATTAAAATAAATCAAGATGTTTTTGGATGTGGCCAGGTATTATTAGTGTGGAAATACGAAAACAATAGGAGGTATATAAAGTAATAAAAAAGGACTATGGGACCAGCCTTAATCATAATCTAAATAATGGGAAATACAATAAAACAAATGAACTGAAAACACTGAAAATACTCAACAGCATTTCAATTGAAAGAGGCAAGTATTACATTTTCTAAAATGATGTGAGCTTTTTCCTGATTCAGATACTAATGCAAGCACAGCATTTTATTCTTTGTATGTATGGGAAAGCCAGCCCTTTCAAGAGCTAGAATAGCTTTCAAGACTCCTGATTTAAATTTCAAACTCTTGATCATAGCTGGGGAGCAGAGGTTTTTATCTTGGAATTGGAAATGGAGTTCTTTAGCTCTTTACCAAGTGATAATATTAAGCATTTTGTTGTATCCACCATGCAAGCCAAGTTCCCCACGGTGCCTCCAAAGCCACAGTGAATGAACCATATTTGGATTTGCTTATCAGGAAGAGACATTTAGAAAGACAATGCACTTGTCCTGCAAGACTGAAACTCCTGATGCTTTTCGATAGGCCTGTGGAGAGCTGCAAAATGGGCCCTAAAATCAGGCTGACATGGTCTCTTAACAAGCTTCAGTATGCTCTGTGGGCTCAGCGAGTCTGTGGTGTCCCCCACAGGGCTGCTGATGGCAGCCATCATAATTAGAACACATGAATCAAAAACACCAGGTGAAGATTTTGCCTTAGAAGAAAGAAAAGGCAGATGGAGGGAATTACCATGCCCTTTGACTATTAAGCTCTTTCATGCAGCTGGATCACTGGCCAGCCTGGCTGCATGAATAAATCTGTAGGGCAGTTTACAGAGTCTCGCCCTTCCTACAACCAAGCTTCAAAGTGGCAAAGGGAGCAGAAAATCTCTTGCTTGTCAATTCATTGACAGAAGTAAAACCTCAGCTTTTCTCTCAACATTTGGTAAAACAGGTAATACTGTTTGTCTTCTTTTTTGGGGGGTGTGTGGGGGGGTTTGTTTGTTTTTTTCATATGGAAAATGACTTCGTCATCTTTTTATAGGGACAAAACCTCTATAACTTTAAGGGATATGACCTTGAAAGAGATTTGCTGAACTTTAATATGACTGGATTTTTTCCAACATTTATGGGCTCTTGATTTTAAAATCTGCCTAACAAAAGCTCTACCAGGAAAGCTGTTATTATAAAGATGCTTCTCAATAGGGAGAAGAGGGTTAATTGCAAGCTCTCCAGTAAAATAAAGGAGGATTTTGAAAACAAGTGCAAAATTGACAAAATGTACCACGTTGCTCTTATGGAAAAGAAAAAAAAAAAAACAGAAGGGAGAAACATTTGAAATGGCAAAATGTCTAACATGAATAGATGCTATAAAACTTGTTGGGTGAGGTTATAAGGGAGTTCAGATTTCTCATAAACAATTGCCCATCTGACCTTGATAGGAATACAGAAATCCATTAGCAATCAAATTTTCAAAAATAATTGTACACTAAAAAATATTTGTATTTTTCCTCTATCAATTTATGTTGACAGGATCGAGTTTAATACCATGATCTAGACTTACTTAAGTCTTTATCTTCTTTTCCACTGTAATGCTCTTGAGATTTAGTCAACATAACTCAAAATGAAGAGCTTAACAGGAAATTGTGAATTTGTTGGGAGGATTTCCTTTTGGCATTCTGTGACTTTTATGGCAATTTAAGTTCCTTTTTTTTTTTTTTTTGGCCAAAATAAAAGCTCCAAAATACACCAGGACTTTTTGTTTCCCTATTTATAAGCAGCTGAAATGGTTTTCTTCTAATAAAGTTAATCTTTAGGGTATTCCCTTGATCTTAACAATTTTAAGAGAAAAATCACATGAGACAATAGAGAAAGATTTTCATATTGTTTTGCTAGTAAAGTTTTATATTTGAATGGGTTTAATATAGCTGCGCCAAAATTCAGTAACACTGCCCAGAAACACTGTTATCATACAAACTAATAGAGATCTTTACAGAATCCATCAAAGAAATTACAGAGAAAATTGCATTTCTGTCCATGTGTCCCAAGAGTGGCCATCCCTGGAGGACTCGTGCCTTAATTTTGCCTATTAAGTAAATGAATATTCTTGAGAATCCACAGAGTCAAGCAAAAACACAACAGTGCCCATTGCCTACTTTTCTTTTAGTATTAGTCAGACTAGACATTTCTCTGTCTGATTTGAGCTTCATTTGGAAGCAATTAACTATTTTATATGAGATATAATAAGGGTCTCTAGTGCACGGACCACATTTGCCTACATCAGTTGTTTAAGGCTTAATTGAGTAAAATTGCATTCACACTCAACTTAGCTCCCGATGATAAGCAAGTCCTTACTCAACACCGTTTCTACTCTCCTTTCCCACAGTGTATCAGGCAGGTGAAGAATTGGAGGTAAAAGGTAGGCCAAGACGACTAACTGCTTTTATTATTTTTCTTTTCTGAGACTTACGTTTGAGCATCAAAATGGCCACAACTCATGCTAAGTAAAATAGTTCATATGATGTTTACAGATACCTCCCCAGATGCCCAACTTGATCTCCATGTGTCACTTTTAAAAAAATCATTATTTGTATTATTTAAGGTTTGTAATTCAATTTCTGCTATTATGAGCAAATCAAAGGAAGGCAAAAACTTCAAAAAAACATTGTAAATTTCCATTATTTCATCAAGGGGGAAAATTCTGACACATTTGAAAGAATTTGTCAAAGGTATCTTGTAAATGCGGCAATGAAAACAAAGACCCAGGCATAAAGAGAGCAGAATCTTGAGGGGCTGAGAGAGGCCCACGTTTCTTATGAACAACTATGCTGGAGACATCGTTCTTTTATTTATTTATTTATTTATTTA
>NC_048235.1:10722234-10842293 GCF_002007445.2 Ailuropoda melanoleuca | reverse complement strand
CCCCCCCCCCCCCCCCCCCCCGACAGGGTTCTTTTACTCAAGGTGATTTGCCCACTCTGCAGCTTATCTCGCTTATCAAGCTCCTAAGTTTTAATAACTCTGCCCAAGGAAGCTGGTTCCCTCCCTTCTTAGGTGTTTCATTGTATTCTGAACACGCCTCCACTAACACATTTACCATGTGGCCGCACATTCATCTTTTCACTGTTGTGTCCACAATTAGACTCTGAGTCGCTAAGAGTCAGAGTTAGGACAACAGCCAGAGTTTATTCATATTTGAGCCCCAGGTACGAGTTAAGGATCTGACTCAGAGTATGAAAGGGTCGCTTGCCTGTAAGTATCACTAGAAATGCCCACTGGGGAATATTCTCCATGACCACTGCTGATGGGTTCCATTTCCCCACTCCACGAGCACAGAGTAAAAAAAAAATACAGTTCAGTCTAGGACCACTTCTTGATATTGGAAGCCTCTACATGTTTTATTGTCCTTGCCTAAAAAAATGTTAAGAATGACCTCAGAAAGCCTCATTCTCCTGAGCCTAGATTGGAATGTCTGTGATGGGATGGAGGAGCTGCCTTCCAATAGATTCACTTCTCCCTTGAGAAAGTTCTTGCTTCTTTCTACTCCTAAGCAGCCAATTTTCTATTTCTCCTTCCTCTCCTATCCTTTAAGACAGGAGTCACTTGGTAACTTCCATAGCCTTGGCTTTAACCATGGGGGAAACTTAACAAGTAATGCTAACTGAGCGTACATACAATGCGATGAATTACTGTCAGAGTTTATTTCTATAAAGCACCACACTGCAGACACTACCTTGAAAATATTCTTAGTAGCAACTTTCCATTTAATGCCTTGAAAATCAGATTGTTTTCCGTATGTGGAATAAAGTGAGCTATTTCACATACCACCCAGCCAGCACTCCAACAGTGTGCAGACCTTGCCTGGACACCTAACCACCAAAATTAATGACAGTTGGACTTGGCTGGTGGTGGAGCTAGTATCTTCACTCTGCGGTGTGCTAAGCACATATGATATGATCAAAATTAAAAGATCAGAGGCAGTTTCTGCATGGTACCAAGAAAGCACAGTGAGGCAGTGGTGGTGAGAGAGCCAGATGGCATCAGTTTTGATCCTAGTTCCTCCCCTTATTTCCTGGGTTTCCTTAGGCAAATTTTCCATTCTTCAAGTTGGAAGGTTGTTGTGATGGTTAAATAAGGAGACGCGTGTAAAGTGCTTGGATCAGTGCTTGGCATCCAGCGAACGCTCTTTAAGTGGTTCCCTTCATAATGAGGAAGAAAAAAAAAGACCATTCCTGCAGCTCTTATGGTCCAACACAGTGCTTAGTACTTAACATACGTTATTCATAATAATCACCCAAGATCAGAAGAGATAGGGGAACAGTCAGGATTCAGATTTGGATTTACATTACTCCCCCATCAGGTCCTTCTTTAAGTGAAAGGGGACATGAGAGCTTCCTGTGTGGCAAAGGTAACCTAGTTTTAGAACATGCCTCAATATGTAGAAAGCCCTTTTTGGTCAATGGACAGCTGAGAGCACATTCATCTGTGTGCAGTTTTGTGATAATTTATGGTTGTCAGAAAGTACGTGGGCTACTGATACCATGTAACTTTGCAAAGCAGGCCACATTTGTACAGGTAACACTTTAGAATTTCTGAAGTACCAGAGTTAATAATTCCTATCAGATTTTTTTTTTTCTTTGAGACAGAGGATTTCTCTGAGAATTCAACTGGCGTACCACTGTCCCCCTCATGCGTCTCATGGTTTGGCATAAGGATGGAAACACAAAAATGCCATAAGAATATCACATAGAGTTTTTCTTTTTCTTTCTTTCTTAATGATTACCACTTCGAACAGTTTGACTTAAGTATGGGGTCACAAAGGAGTGTAATGATATCAGATATAGTTTTTTTCCTTATACTGTGGAGGGCTTCACACCCTTCATGACATTGGTTTATATCCAGACATTGTTTCATTTATCTATGATAACATGTAAGTCACATTGGATAAGGTCAGCTGTTCCCCCACTCCTACAATAAGACACTGGAACTCTATCCCACTCACTAAGAGACAGAACATGTGTGTGATACGTGCATAGATTTGTACATATTCATTACGATAATACGTGTCGACTCAAGATCACATTTAAACCAAGTTTTGGGGCACCTGGGTGGCTCAGTTAGTTAAGCATCTGCCTTAGGCTCAGGTCATGATCTCAGGGTCCTGGGATTGAGCCTGGAGTCAGGCTCCCTGCTCAGTGGGGGGTCTGCTGCTTCTCCGTCTTCACCCCCCCCCCAGCTGGTACTCTCTCTCTCTCTCACTGTTTCTGCCTGAAATAAGTAAATAAAATCTTTAAAAAAAATTAAAGATAAATAAACGAAGTTTTGTAGGTATGCCACAGTCAGCTTACCTCTGCTGGACCCGAACAAAGCCCAGTGGAACGTTAGGAGACAGTCTGAAAGTACCAGTCACCTGCTGGTGCAGGAAGGGTCTGACCTTGACTGCTGGACCTACCACAGGATTGCCGTAACATGCTTTCTGGCTTCATTAATTAAGCTTTCTAAAATGCCTCCTTTAGCTTCAGATAAACTAACATATATTATCATCTGCCCACAGATTTGCTTATTATTGTTTTCCTGCCTTTTCGCATACTATTCAGAATATTCTCTCAGAGCTCCCACTTCATGTGTACCGCCTAATTCAATATTCAGCTCAAACTCACCTCTCCTCTTAAGCGTTTTCTGACTAATTCCTCTTAACTTTTGTCACTCACCACTTGGGCACATCCTCTCTGCATTTCCATACTCATTTTATGCTTTATCATGAAATATTATGAATACATTTATTTGTACTTTCATTACATTATTTCAGGAGTGCATGTCATTTCTCCAAACACATTTTAAGTTTCTAAAGGCCAGATGATGTCTTTCAAGTCTATCTTAAAACAATTTATCTCCCACACCTTAAATCCCATTATGATACTCCTTATACACTCAGCAGTAAGTGTTAGTTGAATAAACTTAAAAATGGCTATGGGGCAATGGAGTAGAGTATAGGCACTTTCTAATCATGGATTACCGCAATGGGATGATTGTGTCTTGGCCAAATAATATAGGTCTTATGAGAAACTAGCAGGAAATGATTATTTGAAATAAGGACAGGGAAAAATCCTTCCCACTAGAAGAAAAAAAAAAGAAGAAGAAGAAAAAGAAACTTTTTTAAGAGATTGAAAATTCAAAAAACAATGAACTTGATGCCCAGGAATCCACAGCAAGAAATCATGGGAAGAGAAAAAATAGAAATAATTGGACAGATTTCCAATTCATCTAGCAAGTCTAGAATAACCACAAAATAAAAACACGATAGAGAGAAAAACAACCTGAAAACTATTCGCCAATGTCACTTGTGAATATAAGGTGGAGAAACTATGATAAAATATTAACAAATCTAATTTAACAATATACTGAAGAAAATGTTGTGATTAAATAGGTTTTATTGAGGGAAGGCCGTAGATATGCATATTAAGTTATTTTATTAATATACCATATTGAGGAATACAGAGACAGAAATCATGTGATTATCTTTGTAAGTACTGAAAAAAAAAACTTTGATAAAACTCACCTTTCATTTCTGATTAAAATAAAGACAAAAACTGTGTAAACATTAAGAAGAAGCATTCCCTAAGTAATAAGGGAATGTTTCAGGAAACAACAGTTTACTTAGCGGTAAAATAATAGAATCATTCCCATTTGAGTAAGGAGTAAAACGAGAATGGCCATTCTTGCAGCCATTAGTGTTTATTGTTCTGGGTGTCCTGGCCAGAGTGATAGAATAAGAAAGATAAATTTGAAGTATTAAAACATAATACATAAAACTATATTTTTGAAAATGCTGTGATTTTATACTTAAGGAATCGTGAAAAACCATTAGAAAAGTAAGAGTTCTATGAGTTAGAAAATTCAGTTTTATTTATTTATTTATTTTTAAAGAATGTATTTATTTATTTGAGAGAGAGAGAGAGAGCACGAACAGGGGGAGGGGCAGAGGGAGAAGCAGATTCCCCATCATCAGGGAGCCCGATGCAGGGCTCAAACCCAGGACCTGGAGAACATGACCTGAGCCAAAGGCAGATGCTTAACTAACTGAGCCACCCAGGCTCCCCAAATTCAATTTTAATATTCTAAAAATAATAATTGGTTAGAAAATAAATCAGTAACAGGAGACCCCTCACAGTAGCAACAACTGCCAACTCCACAAATCCTTAGTAATAACCTTAAAAAGTATGCCGGATTGATCTATGCACATTTTGGTTCCAAATATTCTATATTTTCAAGAGATCATTTTTTCCCAGTTAATCTAAAAGATAGCGATTCTGATAAAAGTTAATAGAACACATGTGAGGTGTGAATAAAGATAAAATGATTCTGAAATGCATGTGGAAGGGGAGCTAGATGACGACAGCCGTGAAGAGAAAGTATAATCCAGATGTTGAGGGAAGAAATTCCCTCAGGAGATTTTAAAATGTGTTACAGAGATGCAGTGAGTAGAACAGTATGGTGTTGTCACAGGAATTGATAACTAAACTACAAAAAAAAACACAACAGAGTAGTCAAGAGACAGATTCAAGTGGGCATTTGGCGTATGGTTCAGAGTCTAATTTAAATTAGGCACTTAGAAATTATGTAAGTGCTGAAGATTTAAATGTATAATATAATAAAATCAAAATTACAACATAAAATTGATTGAAAATACATGCCAAAGAACCAGAATTGATAGAAGAGTGAGGGTAGAACTCCATATTTAGAAGACGCATCCCAGTACGGTGGCTTTGTACGGTGTCCACATGGCTAAACTGGAATTACACTTCCAGAATCCACTTTCCTGTTCTGGTTTCGAATTAGCTAAGAGGCAGAACTGACCATGGGCTAAAAGGGAAGAGCTGGAAGGTGAAAGTGAGAAGGCAGATTTTCCTCTCTAAAGTGCATCCTGAAAGGCAGTGAGAACAGATTCAAATGTGCTGGTGGGTTCCAGCTTGTCCTTATTCTACCCAGATCCCCTCAGATCTATCAGTTACTCTCCTCTGTAGAGTAGACCCACTCCAGCAAGTGGGTGCGCCTGTGTCAGGGCTGGCTAGTCCTCCAACTGCCCTGACTCATTCCTAGAAGAACCCCTTGTTCCGTAATACTTCCGCTAGTTCCCCTCCCCTGATTGAACCCTGGACTCAGGCACTCAGGAAAGACATCCTAAGGGCAGACTTTCTGTGAGAAGTTCTTGGTTAAAAAAGAAAAGGTTAAGGAACAGAAGTAATTTTATTCAGAGAAATGGATGTTGCTTACATGCACTGGGTTTCTTTTTACAGCGAGAACAGTGAGCTAAACTTTATGATCCAGCTCAAAGCAAAGATTGTGACGATGTTTTTCTTGCCTCGCTAAAGATGTCTGAAAAGACTTATTTCTGGATCAGATTGTGACTTCCAAGTCAAAACTGCCTCGTGAAGTGGAAGCAATGGGACTCTGGGAGAAGGGGGCTATCCCATTATGAGAACACCGAGTCAAGCCAAGGAAACGAGGCAAGATCAAGATGCGTGGCAGAAATGGCAGGGGAACTTTTTATTTTTGCTTAGATAAAAAGGTTGATAAGCTTTCCTATTCTGAGTCCCTGAAAGGGTGGACAGACTAAAGGAAGGAAACCTTTCAAAAACAGAATTGTTATAATAAAATTACCAACACCATACATTTCTTACAGCAAAATCACTAATAACAACGTAAGTGCCAATACATTAATAAATGTTGATTTAAACTAAGAATAAGAAATGAGGATGCATCATATTGAACACTGTCCTTTTCTTGCTTTGAGGCACTGTGGTTTTTAGCAATTCACTGAATTTCTTGGAGACTCACATTCTGCACCTGTAAGTAAGGAGGGTAATGTCTATGTACTAGAAATTTTGTCAGCATTGAGTTGGGTAGTTTGTGTGAAAACACTTTAAAATTGTATAATAAGGCTTATAAACAAGCACTGTTAAAGAAAACCTTATGCTAAATAGGGCATGCAAGTTGTAAGAAGAGAGATTTTTCATGGGTTTATTATCTGTTTCAATGCAAAAAAAGTGAAATGTACTTCGCAAAATAGTACCTGATATAAGATAAAAGTGTTATGTATGTTGTTGAGGAAACACTTTTTTTTTTTTCCTCCTTGCTTCCTCTCTCTCTCTTTTGGTTTGTCTCCTGTGCAGAGAAGGACTGCTTTAGAGAGAGCTTAGTTCCAGCATAAGCGAGGAGAAAGGAAAAGGAAGTTTAACTGTATGATCTTCTAAGCTAATTTTCCTGTCCCAAATGAGCCGTGTTTTAGGGTATGGAGATAATTTGCTAGGGAGATTATTCATGAGCTACTGGGAGTCTCTTAGGGACCCAGGGGAACCAGATATATACCAGATAGGATAGAATGGAACCACTGTCATGATTTTCAAAGTGGGAAGAAGAAGGATTTTACAGATTATAGACATCAGTTTGACATAAATCATCCAACAATTTCTATATGGCATTATTAAAGTATATACAGTTATACCCAGGAAATCAAAGCAATTAGTAATAAGAATCAGCACACGTTTATCCAAAATAACTATGGAGTTACTAAGTGTAGAAACTAATCAATTTTTAAAGATTTATTTATTTTATTTTAGAGAGAGCTAGGGGTGGGGGGAAAGAGAGAGAGGGAGCAAGTGCATGAGCAAAGGAAGGGGCCGAAGGAGAGTGAGAGGGAATCCCAAGCAGATTCCTCACTGAGACCAACACAGGACTTCATCCCAGGACCCTGAGATCATGACCTGAGCCAAAATCAAGAGTCAGATGCTTTAACTGACTAAGCCACCCAAGTGCCCCTAAACTAGCCAATTTTTAAAAATCAAGATACCTCGGGAAGCCTTCCAAAGCAATCTTGGTGACAACATAGAGGAAATGTAGGCTGGGTAACAAAATGGTGATGGCGAACTTGTAATTGTGCAAATGACCAAACTCCAAAACAGGATTGAATGATGGTTCCGTATCCCATTGTAAAGAGGAATCCACGTCGGATTCATGGCCTTTGTCTTTGGCCCTTCCTGTCTGATGGTTTATCAATAACTTCGTAGAAAACATGGTTGGAGCGCTTATTCAATTTCCCCATATTGTTAAGTCAAATTAATACATGGCCAATTCACAAACTATAGAAAAAAAATATATCAACCACTTGAGATTTGGCGACTGTAGCCAATGAGATAGCATCTAATTGGAATACACATAAAATTCTCTGCTTGAAGACAAGAAACCCACTCCAACACAAAAACTAGACCCATCATCTCTAAAGCAACAAAAAATCAACCACAGGAGCAACTATATAGAGTAAGGCAGGGGAAATTGTTCCTAAAAATGATTTTAATAGAGTTTTGGTGAAGAAAAATTCAAAGTTAAGAGTTTTAGTCTTAATATCCTAAAACCTTGTGATCTAGAATAGAAGGTAATTTAAATTTGTGAGGCCTCTTGTAGAGCACGGATACTTGAGAAACTTGGACCAGATGGCCTTTAAGGTGTATCTAAAGTCTCAGTTCTATAAATTTATAAATAGGTCTGTCCTAAAGGATAGCTGAAATGTTTGCTATCAACTGTAGCAAATCTAATAGGATTCTGGGAATGTAACAATAGAGCCTATTTTATAAAGCAACAGCTCTCACTGTACTGTTATTGATTATATCCTTGAGAGTTCCATGACTCCACTAAGTAAAGTGAAATGGATAATTTTGAGTCTATCTGTTGTTGAAGCATTAAAGGAAATACTCCTTAGGCTAAGGAGTTTTTGAGGGAAGGCTAAGGAGCTGAGGTTTAACCTGAAGAAACAAAGTCTGGATCCCACTTCACAACGATAATCGGGTACTCACAGGAAGTCATGTGGGTGCTGGTGAGCAGATGTTTTTTTGTGTTAGATGAGAGCAGAACAGGAGAAAAGGATTTATTTATTTATTTATTTATTTTTTAGATTTTATTTATTTATTTGACAGAGATAGAGACAGCCAGCGAGAGAGGGAACACAAGCAGGGGGAGTGGGAGAGGAAGAAGCAGGCTCATAGCAGGGGAGCCTGATGTGGGGCTCGATCCCATAACGCTGGGATCACGCCCTGAGCCGAAGGCAGAAGCTTAACCGCTGTGCCACCCAGGCGCCCCAGGAGAAAAGGATTTAGAGTAATGTGGGAGTGATTTTTTTTTTTTTTTTTTTTTTGGCTGCCCTTGTCCCTAAGTGTCATTGAGATAATGAAATATGTTACTAGGGAATGTTGACTAATCTACTTATCTGAAGGTTTTAAGAAAAAATTGCAGGGCGTTCTCTGCCAGATATAAGTGCAGTCCTAGATGACCTAGTGATATTTCCTACTGTATTAACATATAATAAGGTGAAAATTCAGATAACATATGGAATCCAAAGTAGGTCCATTTTGAAAAATAACCGAGATTTGTGGTAGACTGGCTGATGATGCTGTGATCTTATTTGGTTTCTCAAAATTTTTCAGGACACTGATTGTCTAATTCTAGTGTCTGAGAAATGGTTTGGTCCCCTAAAGGTCAGAACTGAGTATATTTTTACATAACTTGAAAAACCAGGGATTACAGTGATAAAAATATTTCTCAGTGAACAATACATGGAGTTGCTTCTGCATTTTAATTCATATAATAAGTTAAGAATTTTTAAAAGATCAAAGTATTATATCAGTCACGCTCCTCACATATTTGAGGAAGAAGCTAGAGTGACATCACTGACTTTTTTTCCTATTAGTTCACACAGTTTGAAATGTTTTCTATTTTTACAATTATTATTTGGTACAGCTGTATCATAAATTACTTTCTTAGCATAATATCTGTTACACAGTATGTGTTATGCCATTTACTTAATGTGATCTTAAGAGAAAATCTCAGTGCCTATGTAAAAATGTTCATTACATTTAATGTTTGGCTATGCTCTCCTGCCTTAAAGAACACAGAGAAATTATTTTAGAACCTTAGTCTAGATACTTTGGGTAGGAACAAGTTCTGACCAAGACGAATGAAACATCTTTACAATTGGAGAGAACAGTTTGGTAAGTGATCCTTCCTGCTCTACCAGAAAGGCTTGCTTTGCAAATGGGTTTCTTGGGACTGGAAGCAAAATCATCACCAGGAGCTTGTTAGAAATGCAGAATCTCAGATATACTGAAAAGAATATGCATTTAAAAAGGACACTCAGTTGACTGGGATGCACATTTAAGTTTTAGAAGCATCAGGATGGGGAACTCTTAGGAGTCCAGGAGAGTAGGGTTTCAGTCAAAGAAGGGCTGAGATGCAGAATGTGCCTGCCCAGCGTCTCTGAGGAGGCAGGGCTGTAGTTTCCCACGGGAGGGATCCATACTTTCCTATCATTGACACTGGCCCCCTGTGATGGTGAATCTCACTTGGAAGCTTCTCATGGACTTAGGATCCACTTTAACCAACGTTGGTAGTATTCACCCCTTGGGAATCAGTGGCCAAATTATATATAACATATATAATAACATATAGTATGTAAGAGTTACATTTCCAGTTGCATGATATATTACATTTTGACTAACGGATTTTCCTGCTCTCCACCCACCCTCCATTCCTGAAAGATCACTCAAAATACACTGCATTTCTCATCTATGTGCCTTGCTCTTGTCTCTTCTCATTTTGGGATTCCTTTCCTCCTATTTCTGTGGAAATTCTTCACAACTTTAAAGCCACACATTAAAGTATATTGCCACCACAAAACCCTTCCTAAGCAGAATTAGTCACATCCCACCAGGCATTCCCATAACATGTAGTTCTCTACATTTGCAATATTTAAGAGCTTTGATGTTCCAGGCACAGACTCTTATATATTAAATATAGATGTCATGTTTTCCCTTTAGTTTATGCTCTGTAAATTTAATGTATGTTTATTAACTCAATAATTATGATTATTCTTTTCCAGAATGGGATATAGTAGATGATTACACAAGTAATAGTAACATTCAACTCCTTCCATAAATTATGTCTGTGAATAATAGTGCGTTTTGATTATATCTCACTGCCAAAACGATTGATGATGGGGAAAAAATCCAATGAATTAGATATTAGAAGTATAGCTTCTAATATTAGATATTAGAACCAATTCAACGATTTATATCTGGATACGAGTATACCTGGTAAGTTTATATAGGTATTTAACATTTTAATCCATTGGTGAATTATCAGATTTTAGACTCAAAATGTTTTAATAATCATTACAAATAATTTTTATTAAACGCTAACTGTGGCCTAAATGCTTAAGAGGCCTCAAGATTTAACTCCATGAGGGTGAAACTATTACTATTTTCATCATGCAGACGATGGCATGAAGGTTTAGAGAGGTGAGGTGACCAGGGTCACACACTAAAGCAAGTGGCTTAGCCAAAATAAAACGCAGACTGTGTGATTCTGATGTCTAAATTTTAAACACCACAATCTCTTCATTGTATGTGTAAACCAAAACCCAGAGGGTTTAATATCTAAGGTTATATAATTTGTTAGTTATGGACTAAGGCTTAATTTATGTTACACGACTATAAACCCTATGCTTTCTCTAGAAGATTCTTCACAAGGGTTGAGCTAGATTGTTTGCATTAATATCTTTTAAAGATGATAAGTAAAGCTGACTTAAATGAGCTCCTTAAAAATGGTGGCTACTCTATAAAATCCAATCAAATTATTATCAATTTCATAATGAAATTCACATATCAAAAAACTTAGATAAGTACCCCTTGCTAAAAGAGGAGAAAGCACTTGAAAACATGAACTAAGTTATAATGAAGGTCATTTTCTTGAAAGCTTTCAAATATTCACAACAAAACAAAATTTCTAAGTCATGATTCAGAACAAAAGAAAGACATGGAGATAAAGTAAATGAGAGGGATGGCAAGATGGGTCTCGTCTTCTCTAGACATGTTATGTTTTCATGTTGTTCTTATGTTTTAATTGCCCATAAGACTGTGAAAACATCTATGCCCATAAATATTTTATGTCTCCTGCTATCACATCATAATAAATCATTTGATATTTGTCTCTTTGATAGGAATGCTACCAATGTAATAAAAGCATACTTATGAATAACTTCAGGTTTGATGGAAAAAAGACATAGTATTTTCTACTATAAATTGCTAGTGATATTGCAACATAATACAAGTGAGGTAAAAAAAAAACACTAAAAATTCTATGGTAAATATGGCATTTAATTTACCTAGTGTTTGGTACATCCTTCTTACTCCTAAATTATTACATTTTTGCCTTTAAAGACTCAGAAATATTTTTCTACAAAAACTAATGAGCAAAGAGTCTGAATATTTTAGACAGGATTGTTTTAACACATATTAATTAAAACTGTAAAGCAGAGTTTCTCAACTGTCGATGTTTAGGAGGATAATTTAATGTGAGGAGCTCTTTGTGAACTGTAGGACATTAAGCATCATTTCTGGTCTCTACTCGGTAGCCTCAGTAGCACACAGAAAACACCTATGCCGGTTGTGACAATCAAAAGTATCTCCAGACATCGGGAATGTCTCCTGGGGCACAAAATTTCCCCTTGTTGAAATCTGCTTTAAAGTTCAAGATCAAATAATTTTACTTTATGTTCTCTGTCCAAAATTCTGTTAAATAATCTTCAAAGTGACTAGTTTTTGATATTTGAGTCTGCAGGTCAAGGGACTAAAGACTAAATGAACTTTTTCAGAGTTTCCAACTGAATGAGCATTCGTCGTCTACTTTTAGGATGATGTTATTTGTCAGTATGTACTAATTTTAAGTTTATAATCCATCACACATATAGATTTTTCTTAAATCAGAGGATGTCTAACTGTCCTTATAAATACCTTCATATGCACCTCTTTCTCTTAATCTTTTTAATTAGGTCAATATGACTTTCTCTTTCTCATCTAAATTGACAGACTATATGAAATATGCCCTGAAGATAAGCAGATTTGAATTAGCCAAAAAAAAAAAAAATCACAATTTCTCTGAAAAACAAATGCTTGTCTTGGTGTTTCTCAAAAGTATAGTTTATGGACCACCTGTCTCAGGATTTCCTGAGATGCCTGATAATATTACGGATTATTGGTCCCCTCCTCAGATCTACTGAGTCACATTCTCTGGAGTAGGGTCCAGTGTTCCATAGCTTAATAAGACCCATACATTTAATAGTCATGGACAAAGGCCATAGATACAAGAAAAACAATTATTTTTTAAAATTTATTTTTCAAAAAATTATTTATTTATTTATTTATTCATGAACGACAAAGGGAGGGAGGGAGAGAGAGGGAGAGGCAGAGGCAGGGGGAGAAGCAGGCTCCCCGAGGAGCAAGGAGCCTGATACAGGACTCGATCCCAGGACCCCAGGATCATGACCTGAGTCGAAGGCAGACACCCAACTGACTGAGGCACCAGGTGCCTCAAGCAATGTATTTCTCAAATTATTCATTCAATGGACATTATAATGTATCTACTTTTTTGGACCCAACCTGATTCATACATATTTCAGCTACTTTATGCTAATTAATAATAAGCACTTAAGATCTTTCACTAGAATTTGCCAAATTTTAAGATAGGTGTCCTTTAGGAAGTGAAGCTGGTGTCCACCTTGCCAGTTCAGATGGAAGAATGAACACTAGAGGTCACACCAACCCCAGGCATGGTTTGACCAGCCAAGGAACACAGAGGCCCAGGCTCAAGGGATAGGGATGTTTGATTATCATTCAAAGGACCCTGCAGGACAAGCAGTTAATCAACACCACCCCAGAAATATAATCACCAGATGTACCTAACAAAATCTCCAACATAGGTGTGCCAGGATGGCTCAGTCGGTTAGGTGTCTGACTCTATGTCTCAGCTCAGGTCTTGATCTCAGGGTCGTCAGTTCAAGCCCCTTAAAAAAAAAAAAAAAACTCCAAAAAAACCCGAAAAACCAAAAAACCAAAACTCCAACATAATAAAAATATTTTTAGATTCTAAGTCTCTTAAGATGGGAAAGACCTCCAAGGGACCAGATGAAGATGCACTAGAACATACACTGGTGTGACCTCATGGCCTCCAATCAAAGGCGTCCACCTTCTCAGAAGACCCCTACGCCTAATTTTGCCCTTAAAAACCCTCACTTGCAAGCCATCGGGCAGTTCGGTATTTTGCAGCATTAGCTCTCTGTTCTCTGGCACCACACCAGTACATAGCTTATCTTTGTTCACTGCAAAAGCTTGGCATCAGTTTTTTTTTTTTTTTTAAAGATTTTATTTATTTGACAGAGATAGAGACAGCCCGAGAGAGGGAACACAAGCAGGGGGAGTGGGAGAGGAAGAAGCAGGCTCACAGCAGAGGAGCCTGATGTGGGGCTCGATCCCATAACGCCGGATCACGCCCTGAGCCGAAGGCAGACGCTCAACCGCTGTGCCACCCAGGAGCCCCTTGGCATCAGTTTTTACTGGGTTGCTGGGCACAGGGTAGATGAACTCTCATTTGGTTCACTTACAGAAGGCTACTCCTTTGTCAGGTAACATTTGAACTAAAAGTCTTTATGGATCTGCTTAAGCTTCCCACTGGACAATAACGTAATTGCTTGTCTATGAAAATTTATGCAATTGACTTAAACCAATAATTACCTTTTATTTAAAAATACTCATTTGAAAATTCGAAGAAACTAAGAATGCCAAGTTCCAATATCTGCAGTGTTTCTTTCCATGTCACATTTCCAATTTTAAGTTATTTCAGATAATCACACACCAAATTTGATTTTGCTAACTATAATTTTAATGTTTATGTAAAATTTTTAAAAGACATATTTTAATGCGTGGGTGGTTCCATTTATCTCTCTTAAGAAAAAGAGCAAGACGACAATTACTGTCTCACCCCCAAACCCAACAGCTTCTAGGTGGCTCTGAGGAAGAGTAAGAGAGGGAGCTTTTCCACTTTTTCCTCTTTAATCCAAGTTTAGAAAAATGTACCCTTGTGTACCAGAGTAATTTGTAAAAATCCAGATAGTTTACATAGTCTTTTTGCTAAGACTGGTGAAAATAATAAAGGGGAGAGAATAAATTTAAATCCAGTAAGGGCAGGCACAAAAGTAAAGTCAAGAATATGGGCAGCCTATATAATATGTCAGAGTATACAATGTTTTAATACTATTTCTCACCTGAGTCACCATACTCATTTTAGTCTTTGTTCTACAATTAAATGTATTAACTGAACATAATTAAAAATGTTACAAAAAATAAACGTCCATCATCAATTTTTTGTTCATGTTTCTCCAGTTACCTCTTGGTTGTAGGAAACCTATCTTCAAGTAGTTTGTAAGGAAGGGTTAATGAGTATAGTATTCTCTGAGTTCTTATAATTTAAAACTGCTTTTTTATAGTCTACAAAAATATAGAAATTAATATTCTGAGAAAGTTTGCCTTTTCTTTAAATTACTTATTTTCATACTTTTTTTTGAATTTTTCATACTTTTTTTGGAATTACTTGAAAATGTTGCCCTTGAGAAGTGAGGTGCTATCTGAATATTTGTGCTCCTATAAATTTGATTGTTTTTTCCCCTCGTTGGTCTGGAGATTTTCTTATTTTTTTTTAATCTTTAAAGTCTAGAATGCTAGAACACGTTTTGGAGTTGATTAATTCATGGCAATTTTCCCAGGTATATATGGCGAGGTCTTTCAATCTAGTAGGGTTCAGGTTTCTTTAATTTCCAGGGATGTTTTCTTAGATTATAGTTTTAAATATCATCTCTGTTCCACTGTTCTATTTTTCTTATTCAGCTCCTTCACTTATATGTATATTGGACTTTTTTCCTACCTTCCACTTCAGTTACTTTCTCTCTGACTTTTGTTTTATTTTGTTTTTCTTTATTTCAACTTCATTTTATTGGTTATTTTCCTGACTACCTTTGATGTCCTTTATTAGATTTTCATTTGGATATGTCCTTCCTAAGGCACCTAATAAATTATTCCTTATTTTAAAGATATTTTTAAATATACTACCTGAATTTAATCGACCTTCATTGCATTTTTTTCATTTCTAGTTTTAATTTCTGAATTTCTGATTCCACTTTTAAAAGTATTTCCAAATTCTCATGTGAGGATCTTAAATTCGAGTTGAAGTGTTATATTAATAACTCTCCTCTGCTTTGTGGTTCCTTTTTATTAGCTGTATTTTGATTCACATCATCTATTTTCTCTGTATGGTGTTCTATGTTTTTCTTTTTCTTCTTCTTTTTTTTTTTTGTCTTTTCTCCTTTTCTTTTTCTTTTTTTTTTTTTTTTTATCNTATACCTGTGTGTCTCATGGCAGGGTTCCTAGTTCAAGGGCGCCCTCTTCTATCAGTTTAGTGTTTGTTTTTTTTTTCAATTATGTTTCTGAGGAATCGTTCATTCCTCTCTGAATTCTGTCACTCCCATTCTTCGGAGGGGCACTACTCCTATTTCTATTCATCCTCTGTTGTCTCAGAAGAAATACATTTTCAAGTTCGGTGGTTCTGTTCTGCTGACTCTTGAGCCTCTTCCTTATAACTACTGCTGCTCTGAACTACCCCTTTCCAGACTTGTGTTTACTATTTTGGCAACTAGTATTAGACTTTCTGGAGAGTGATCTTATCTGTCCTGCTTCTCTTTCCAGTTGAATCACTGAAACACTCCTCCGTTCTCTGTATCCACCAGCTTGTCAATGGCGGAAGCTCTGTTGGAATTTGGGACTTACTTCTGTCTGGTTCCCACTAATGCAAAAAGCATCTCTTCTTTTGTTTTCTTTTCTTTTCCTTTCTTTCTTCTTCCCCTCTCTCTCCCTCTGTTTTAAAAGAGGATTTATGGAGATCCAGGCAGCTGCTCATATCCTCCAGGGGAGCAGTGTTTCATGAGGAATTAGGATAATCCCTGAAGTCCAGGCATGGTGGCACATCTGGTAGTAAAAAAGAGGGGTCCCTGACATGGGGAGAAACTTAAAAGCACCAAATAATTGATGCACATTGACCCTTTCCACAGGGATTCTATTCCCCACGCTTCTTTCTGATATCAACTAGGTGGATCAGTTTTATTTCAGAAGGAAAACTACCCTTTTAACAAAGTCTTCCTGTCCTCCTCTTCCTGAAGATCTGCATTTTTTTCCAGTTGTCCACTTAATTTAACATTTTATAAATCCCCAAACCCACATATATACACAAAACTACTTTAGTCCGATTTCTATGCTGTACCATGTCTTTACATCATGGCAAATAATATCAGAAACAAAAGCATGTATTTTCCTTTCTAAACCCCTTCCCTCCAAGACTGCAGCTGTACTTCATTTTGGCAGTGATGTTTAGGGGCTTAATCTGAACATAATTTCACATCCCCTGCAGTATAGGTGTGTATGTATTGTGTCTTATTATTTATGTGTTTCTCAATTCTTATTGATGAGGGAAGGAAAGCTTCACAGTATATTATGATGATTTGACTGGAGAGGACATAGCTATTTTTTCCCCAAAGTTATTGAAAACACTTTGCTTCTTCTTGAATCAACATTTGTGAAGTCATCTTAAATAATGTTATTCTATGTGTAGCAACCTATTGAGTTTTTCTTTTTCTATCTGTCATTCAAGGAATCAGAGATTCATGAAGATTGTTCTTGTAATCATTAATATCAATGGAGTAATTTTATGAATGCTTATTTTCTTTCACATGAGCAACAAAGAAATGGTTTTATAAAGTAAGAAATAATCCCATATCTTTGTTATCATACTTAAAAGACTTTGCATCATAGATTTGGCTTTTTATGTTTATACACGTCAACTCTACACATAAATAAATACTAAACATTTCCCGAGAGATGAATCCTCATAATCAAATAAAAAAGCAAAAGTAAAGAAAAAGTGAAGGACAGTATTACACAACAAAACAAAAGTTTGTAGAGCAGGGGGGGCATGAAGCTTAGACAGTTTTTCTAAATCAAACAGAACAGGATAAATAAAATTGCTCATTCTGTTTTCCCTCAAAAAGAATAACCTAAGGAAATTTAACTTGGCAAATCATTCTTAAGAAGCACGGTGATTCTGGGTCCTGTCCACATATTTACCCTCATTCTCTAATAATTCATAAAAATTGTAGGTAAATATGAAATAACCATCTGCCCGTAGTTTAGTTGTTGTAAAATAATTCTTAAAATTAAGTAGAGCTTATAAATAAATTACAGTGATTTACCAGCCATATGCCCAGAGAGTGACCAGATAAAGCATCAACTCTAAAATAACTAACTACTCAAAGCTTAAACATTCAGAAATTAGTGGTCTTCTTTGGTGGTTGCTATTAAATGAAACCATTGAGAACTGTTTTGCTTACAATTCCATGATAGGATATTCCGTGTCCCTAAGTCATACTTTTCAAAAGGCAGTAACATGCAATTAAGTATAAACAGATAAATCAAGGGAATGAATGAAAAAGCCTTCAGAAATTACTCATTTTACAATGTTTGCCATCCTTTAAGGGACAGAGTTCTTTCTTCTCATGTTTCTCTTTCTTAGTCAAAGTTGTATAATTATTAAAACATTTTAAATTTGTTAATATAGTATGAATTTTTTTCTTTTGTAAAAAAAAAGAACTATGACAAATGAAACCTTAATTTGAATTTTCCCACTTGAAAAATCTTTCTTTTAGAGGAGCAGAATGTTATAATATAGCTTGAGTCAAATTAAAATTGTTCCACTACATGTACACTGTTATATAAGCAAGGAAAAACAATAATAACAATTATTCATTCATATTTTTCAGTTGGATAAATCAGCTCTAGGCAACAAATAAATGCTGGCTCTATAGAAAGTCATAATCAAAATGATCTATAACAGTTCTGCCAATGTGCACGTCAACATACTCTGTGTTCATGAAAGCTTCCACAATTTAATAAGAACCCAAATTAAAGTTCCCAAATAAAACATTCCCAGAATAAACAGTGACCTGATTTCACCAAATAATTTTGACTCTGGTTTTGAATTAACTTGAGTTAATGCTAAAAGGGATATGAATCATCTAGGACAGAGGTTGTCAATCTTTTCTGTAAAGGTCCAGACTCTAAATATTTCAGGCTTCGTAGGTCACACTGTGTCTGTTTTAAGTACTCAACTCTGAAGGTGTAACAAACAGAGCAATTGTTGGCAAAAATGGGTGTGGCTGCATTGCAGCAAACTGTGCTTAGGGACAATGTCACTTGAATTTCACGTAATTTTCACAAGTCACAAGGCATTATTCTTCCCTTTTTTTAATCATATAAAAATATAAAATCAATTCTTAAATCATCAGCTACAAAAAAAAAAAAAAAAGAGGGGATGGGCCAGATTTGATTTGGCCCAAGGACTGGAGTTTTTGACCCTCATCTAGGAAATTATAATAATTGTTTTATGACTATATGATAAATATTATGTGGATGATTATGATGATAAAGAAAATGATTAACTGATGGTGACAACTAAGAAAGCAATTGGTGTGAACACTAGAAACGACCCAATGCATTCACCATTTATAATATGAAGGTCAAATTTCTTGAGGTTATGTGATGTTCCTTTGATAAAAATTTATTTTTTTACTACGGTATTTTAGTTCTCCTCAGTAGCCTACATTCTTATTTTCATATCAAAGATAAACGGACATCATCATTCATAATTATCATCATCCACTTGCCAAAATTTTGCGATAGAAAGTATTTTCTATTTGTCATACTTGTTCCACAGGTTTTCAGTTATATTGTTTCCATTTGATGAATTCTTTTCCACTGAAGGTTGAATACAGTTTGCTAGTAAACATAGTTAATTTAATTCTCTAAGCTACCATTGTCTCTAATATACATACTTTAAGGCAGAATTATTGGTATCTACCTGCGATTGTACCTGAAATTCCCCCAAGTAATAATACCTTCCCCACCTTAATTCAAGTGCAATCGAACTAGAAACTAAGCGAGAATTTGGTATCACATGTCTAGCTATACCATTCCCCAGGTGCTGTGTTCTATTGGTAGTTGATGTGAGCTGCAAAAGTCACTGGTGAGGAAGTGGTCTTAATGATGGGGTGAACATTTAGATCATTTTGCAGTAGTGACCGGACCAGTGTTGATGTTATGAAGAAAGACACAGGACTTTTTGTCCCTCCCTACTCCTCATCCAGAAACTGGGGAAGCTGGATTTCAGCTAAAGTGAAACTCTAAGCAAAGTCTTTAGTTGGCATAAAAAGAGCTGACCTGGTTGCCTAAGGCAAAACAGTCATCCCAAATCAACTGCTACTCCGTTGGAGCTCAAACCATCCAGTTTGGCATCACGCTGACCTTTCCTGATGGATAGAAGCATTAATGGAAATGCATTAAACACCAACACCCCAAAAAACAGTGTGGGGTGTGGAGGGAAAAGCAGAAGGAAGTCCAGGTGATATTTAAATGAATATAGGGGCGCCTGGGTGGCACAGCAATTGAGCGTCTGCCTTTGGCTCAGGGCGTGATCCTGGCGTTATGGGATCGAGCCCCACATAGGGCTCCTCTACTGGGAGCCTGCTTCTTCCTCTCCCACACTCCCCCTGCTTGTGTTCTCTCTCTCGCTGGCTGTCTCTATCTCTGTCAAATAAATAAATAAAATCTTTAAAAATAAATAAATAAATAAATAAATAAATGAATATAGGTACACTCTAGACCCTTTGCATCATCCACGCACTCATTCGTGTATTGACCTCGCTTGGCAGCGAGGAAGAGCTTGTCTGCTTCAAATGCTAACAACCTCAACTTCATCGGCAGGAAATGCCACCCATTAGACCAGAGGATTTTCACTTTTCACATCACTACAAAATGACCTGGGAGGCATTTTCAAACTGTGCTCTCACAGGATTGTGAGATAAAATAGATAGTGAGCTCTGATACTAACTGGAGGGGCCTGGGTTCCTCAGGTGTGCTGGTAGGCAAGAATTTCTTAGGAGAGTTTATCATCCAGTGATCCCAAGTAGACTAGCAAAGAGGCCACTGAAACTTGCCTATTACAATGAAAAGGAAGATACTTTAGTGAAGAATCACAATATCCTAGAAATATTTTCTTGAATTGATATTTAAGATGTGAGTGACATATTCCAAATGTCAAAATACACTGGACAATTGCATTCATGCTTTAAATTTAAACTCTATGTGCCAGAGAATCTACCAGGCATTTTAAAACAGATTATCTCTAATCTTTCCCAAATATAGAAATATAGCATATATACCCAATGCTTAGGAATACTTGACAGGAAGCAGCATGTAATTGAGAACGTTTTAGTAAATCATATATAGACTGTGAGGATTTTTTCAAATATAATTGTGAGTGAGGGGTATATGAAGTCGTTATAATATGGTTTTGGTATTTAAAAAAAACAGTTTTTAGATGTGATCTTAGAATTACAAACAGTTTTAGATATATATATTTAGTGGAATATGATTGTGGAAAGAAGAAGACTTTAAAATCAAGCTTCAATTGGATCACTTTTTTTCCCTTTATTATCGGTGATAAAAACTTTGGAAAATATGAGATTATTTCTCCAGTTTGTTTCAATAGCGGACTGTGCACATAAATTACCAGTGCTTATCCCACCGTGTGCAAATTAGGTGACCTAACAACAGATGCAGGGCTGCTCATTCGTTTATGCTGGACCTCATTCCTAAATGTCACTACTCCAGCTTGCTATTTACTTTGTATGACAGTTATGAGAGATGATTCATCTCCCCTGTACAAACACATTTTTAAGTTTAGCCACCAATAACCACAACAATAATAATACCCTGTAAGACTGATAATGATGAGGGTTTTTTTTTTTCCCAATCAGCTTAGTGTAATTGATAGTAAAAACTAAAAAGAAATCAATAAAACTGTGAACTCTTGCCTTGACTAAGCAATGGATGATATAGAGATGTTTAATTTGGTTAAAATATAGACAACTAAATTAATTACCAATGATTCCTCGTAGATCAGAATTAATGAAGAAATTATTCATTGTGTGTACACATTGCACACATACACACACACACACACACACACACGTGCCTTATATTTATGGATCTCCCTAGCTATACATAGAAACATAATAAAAAAAATAATGGAAGGGAAAAATATGAAAGGAAGTATAACAACCCACATGGGTCAAAACCTTGGGTAAAGAAGGTGGTAAAATGTGAGAAGATATAATCATCAACCATACAATGGACAATCATGGGCTGGCAAATCATAAGAAATAAAAGGTCAAATTTGCCATATCCTACTTATCATCGGACTTTTTGGTAGTGACTAGGAAATCCCAACTCCTCCCTCGAAGCCATAAAATGACTTCTGGAATTGGACTGTTTAAAATTTTTAGGTCACACATCTCACTATCATAACTTTAATGGATCCAACTTAGGAGAAATTAAATTACAAATAATATATACTTACAAAGGTATAAAATTAGTTCTGTATTAACAGTGGGAAATTATCCAATCGTGTTCTGTTAAATTCAACATAGATATACCTAAGTGACTAGACTAGTACAACTAAAGGGAATTAGGGACAATATTTAAAAATTTTATTAGCAATTTAGAAACAATAGAATGGTGAGCGAGAAGTGTCATGTATTAAGAGGAATAATTGTGGCATATTTAATTGCTAAATCATCTTTAATCTTAGTTTTGGGATACTTTTTTGATCCTGGAATTAATTACAATAGGTTTTTAAAACTATAGGTGGAGATTTTTGTTGTTGTTGGAGGAAGGGGAGATCTTATGTTGGTGACTTTTGGTTTTACTGGGTTATGGACAGAAAATATTATCTGCAATCTCTATCTTTTGAAATTTGTAAAAGTTTGTTTTGATCAGTTCATGAGTAGTTTCACATTTTTTCATGGACAAAAAACCAAAAAACCAAAAACAACACATAGATTCTCTGTAGGCAGTAAGATGTGTTTTAAGAGTCTTTAAGACCATAGAGGCCCCAGAGCCAGACCAGCTGGTTAAATCCTGCTTTAAAACTCCTCTCTTTGGGGGGCCTGGGTGGTTCAGTTGGTTAAGTGACTGCCTTGGGCTCAGGTCATGATCCTGGAGTCCCAGGATTGGGCTCCGTGCTCAGCAGGGAGTCTGCTTCTCCCTCTGACCTCCTGCCTCTCATGCTCTCTCTCTCTCACTCTCTCTCTCAAATAAATAATCTTTAAAAAAATTTTTAAAAAATAAGAACAAAAATACTCCTCTCTGCCAGGGAGCCCTGAGCAAGCTACCTATTGGTGCCTTAGTTTCCTTATCTGTAAAAGGTTGTTATAAGAATTACCTGAATGTATACGTCCAACTCTGGAACAGTACGGAGCACATAGCAAACATGATGTCATTGCTTATTAAATATCTAGCATTTTAGCCATCTACTGTCTATTTATATGCACATACACACAAATATCTGCTGATTGTATTATTCAGATCCTTGTTTTTTTCACTCTACCTAATTACAATTCTTGCAGAATTTTGCAGATCAATTCTCCATTATCATTTGGTTTTATCCAAATGTATTTCTGGGAGTTTCTGTATGGTGTATTCCACAGCTACGTGGCAGGTTACAAAAAAGCTTATAATTCTTCATTTTCCTGTGAACACAGTTTCCTCTTTCCCTCTACAACACCTCTTTTGTTCTGTTTAATGGGGAGAGGCTGAAATTCTACTTTAGATGGTATCTATAAGGCAGCCCCACCCTTTGTTTTTATTCTACATTTACTAGGCACATCTTATTTATGATTATATTTCCAAACATTAAAAAAATATATTTTCAATGTGCTCTTTATAAGCAGCTGGATTTTGTCTTTCATCCCAATCTGAAAGCCTTTGGCTCTCTACTGGAACGTTAACATGCCTATTTATTGTTACATGGCTAATTTAATTCCATTCCTTTCTTGAACAAACTATTAATTAATATCATACATTGCTTAGTTTTGTTTTGTTTTTTCATTTTCCCACTCTTATGTCTGCCTGCTTAATCAATTTTCTTCTAAGTCATTTTGTATTCTCCACTCACCTCCCCCAAGAAATGAGAATTCTGCCAGGCAAACATCTATGCGGTGAACTTTAAGTGGTTAAACTGTATTTAAGATATTTAAAAGCTGCTGCTAGAAGATTTTAGATCAAAGAATGAAAACAAGAGAAAATATTTAAACAATTTTTGCAAGTTATGAGCGTCTTTTTAACAATGGAGAAAATTGTTATTGATTTTTTTTTAATGTTTTTTCTTAAAATAGAAATTTGGTAGAAAACACGGTTGGTTTAGGAAAAAAAAAATTACTTCTTTAGGAGTGGAATTCCAGAGAGTGGTGAATATTTTTTTTAACAACCATTAAAAATAAGAGGAAACAGAACCGCATGTCCTGAAACGCAGTCTCTCTGAGACCATAGCTAGGTGCTGGCTTTTAGTCACCTTCTCTGACTAACGACATCAGACGAAAGCAGGCTGGCTGTTGAAAGTTGGGCCAACAAAAATTGGGCCAACAAAAATTGTGGTAACTCTACTTATTAATCTATTCTGTTTTGTAAAGCGCAATTAAAAAGTAAATATACCGTTTTAACACAGCCTCAAAAGCTAATTACAGGCCCTTCAGAAAACCTCAAACATTTTGGTTCTTCCAATCATTCTGTGTGTCTGCCGCTCCGCTCAAAGTTCCCAGGCTGAGGAAATGGAAACCGTTCCAAAAATTCATAAATGACTCTGATCTGCATTCCCTCTTCACGTTATCTGTAGACTGTGATTTTTAAATTAAATACATTTAAAAAGTTAAGTACATTAGTGGTTAGAGATCCTTGTTAAGCTAGGGAGTCTCTTCCTTCCCTCCCTCCAAAAATGCACAAAATCTTTAAAATGTCCTCATACTGCTGGGCCTTCTGTTCTTTCTCCACTATATGTCCCCACAGGAGCTCATTGGGAGGTAAATGAATGCAAAAGATTCTCACTAGGCATTTTTATTCAGGTCCATCTATTGCCACGTTCTGGAGAACACTTGAGAAGTAAGCTGGGGAACAGTAGTAAAAACAGTAGCAAGCTGTCAGTGGTGTAGTTTGTCATTGTTCCACAGACAAAAGGCAGACTGTCACAATAAACAGCATTTATTCCTTTCATATTTGTGGCTTAGGGCTGGAGAAGGGGAGGTGTCACTGGTCGTAATTGTAGAACACATAAATAATAATAGTAGCTTGCAAATCATAGATCAAAGGGAACAGAGGGAGTTGGCAGTGATGAAGGCAGGAAAATAGATGCTTCCAGCACAAGCTAATTTACTACCCTTTTAAAAAATATGTTCTCCTTCCTAACAGTAGAAGTGGAATGATTTTGTTTGCCTCTGCAGCTGCAGGTAAGGAAGATGGAACTTCCAAATCATAGGTCTTATGAATTATTTTAGGTACGCAAGTGTGTGTAGATGACTTTTCATTCGAGGGGTGTTTGGTAAATCCACAGTCATTACTTTTACTAACGAGATGTAAGTGGTAACCTTTTTGCTTACTCTGAGCGTTACTGTGCTGAGCGTGCTGGCTTGTTAAAGCCTATAGTGAGGCACTCGTGAGGTCTTTCAGATTCTATTTCTCAGAGAGGAAGAAGGATCTTTGGATCTAGGAATTCCTGATATGACCCCTGGCCAATCTGACCTCATCAGAGGTAAGACANCTCTATTTCTCAGAGAAGAAGGATCTTTGGATCTAGGAATTCCTGATATGACCCCTGGCCAATCTGACCTCATCAGAGGTAAGACACCTAGCCCCCTGAAGACTGCAGCCCTGAGTTACACCTTCTCCATTGGACTCCCCCAAACATGAAAAATAGGACAGAGTGCAAGGCTAAAATTGAGCCGGTGTATGATAGAGAGACAGTGGGCAACCTTCTCATTCCCTTCAACCTATGGAAACTCAATGGGAGAATTCCCGCAGGAGGACAGAGGCTGAGAAACTCTCCCCATGTTATTACAATGTTGAAAGGTTTCTCATTTACTGCTGGTGAAAAGTGTCTATTGTGGCTTCTAATAAAAACCTGTGAAACCACATGGGTGTAAAGCAATTTTTTCCCCAACTTTTCAAGAAATGGGTGACAATGCTAAGTTCGCTGTTTTAGCTTTGGGTGTGAAGTATTTCACCCTATTTGTGATGGCAGGTTTACATCTGTGCTGCAACCTATTCTTACAACCTAATTGGGACTCGACTTCACAGATGGACAGGCTTTCTCTTTGTGGATTGCACGCAATCACTCCAAACGCAGAACGTGGTAAGTTACACATGGATTACAGCTCAGGAGAGGAGGGATAGGATCACGCCACATGGGTTGTGTGGTGGTTGGTTAACACTTTTCTAAAAGAAGGTAGGCTTTCTTCAACAGAGAGAGAGGACAATACCCAGAACACACACACACACACACACACACACACACACACACACGAGTTGGCAATCAGGACGATAACCACGGGATGCCTCGACAGGGACAAGAGCCTGGAGTTTACTGGGAAGACATCTCAGCCATCAGCATTTGAGTCGTCAGGTTGCAAACTTTGCTGGTGGTTAGCCCCAATATTTGTTTTTGGACAGCAATTTTGACAGTTGCCTTGCTCACAGCAAACGGCTGCTGTTGTTCGTTCTGCTCCAATGCCACTTGACTGTCACAGCCTGTCACGAGGCAAGAAAGCTCTCAGCCTAACCCAGTCCGACAGGGTTTAATCGTTCCTATTACTCCTGTTGCCTGCACGGGCCACCTTGACTTATGCAATTCTACCCTCCCGACAGCACTTGCTTCACAGGTGTCCTCTGGGTTTTAGCAACAGAGACACTACATTATTTTGATGAAATAAAATCTCAGAGAAATTTATTTTTTTACTAAAGCAATAATACTGAGATGGATCAATTATGAACCAAACCAAAATGGAAAGGAGGCTGCTTTTTCCTCCCTCTTCAAACTGTGGCTGCTTGTCTCCTTACTTGTGCTGCTGAGAAGGAGAGGGGTCACACTTCTATTCCAAGAGGACAACACATCAGAAGAGAATTGGTTATTTCCTGATTAGAGAGAGCATTTGGGAAAAGACATTAGCAGTTTTGCCCTGACTCACCCTCTGTTTGGGATAGCCTTACATCTGCGTACTTGCTTCTCCGATCTGTGAAATACAGAGAGTCCCACACCCCGGTCAGGGACCAACTCCTCTGACACAGAGGTGCTCACAGAGGAGTAGTTAGATATTGGGTATGTCATCACCTGTTTCCCAGGAAAGGTCTCTCCTCTGCAGCTGATGAGGTGACAGACACCGGGGATTACAACCGGCCTGCTTTTTGCTCGTTAAGAGACTGCGATCAGGGGCAATATGCTTCTTCCGCAAGGAAGAGAAATCCCAACAGTCTTGTCTACACTACTGGTATTGAACTCATCAAGATCCAACATACCCTGCTTGCTATTTATCCTCACAAGATCCGCTAAGAATGAGTAGGGCAGAGAGAAACCTCACTAAGAAGTAAAGCGACAGAATTTTATGCATTGATGTCACTTGGCCATGTGTTGTTCATGGATCTCTTTTGGACCACTTGTTTGGATTAAAATTTGCTCAGTTTTGGCCAAATAAGCTGATTTAAGATAATAAATAGAAATAATTGGTCTGATTCCTGAATGGCACTTTAACTTTTTAAGTTCAGATTCAAACCATCTAACAGAGCGTATACTCCATTTTTTTAATGGGCTGACTCAAACATCTTAGCATTCAAGGATATGAGGGATGCGTGACTACAACAGTCTCAGTTCTTTCCCTACAATCATGTTATACTGGAAAATACTGTTTTTCATTTATATTTTACTGAGTAAAAAAGAGTAAGACTATTAAAAAGGAAACCATTTTCATGAAACTAATACCTTTAAGAGTTTGAAAAGAACACAATTAAAAAACAATGAACTGAATACTCTGCAAATAACTGAACTGTGAAAACTAGGTATAAGATTAGGAGGAATTTTTTCCCCTTTTAATTAGCATCAGTATAAAAAGCATTAAAAAAATAAGTGATGTCTGAGATGTGTGGACGACCAAGGACATCAATACCCTAATTTACTGGCATCTTAGTGAAAGAATTGTCCAAACAACTGTCACTGAGCTGAACCTGAAATCTCTCCCAGGAGAAACTGGGAAGCACTCACTGGCAACCAAGAAATACCCCGGTTTGCACTTGAGAGCTGACTGTCTAAAATCTAACAAAACCCATGACCTTGATAATGCCTTTGGAAAATTAAAGGTAGAGAGTAGCCTGTTGGCCCATACAATGAATATTTTAGTTTTCTGGGGATTGTAGGTTAGATTAATTAAAGGTCTTGACTAATAATAGAATAGAAATGTCAGACATGGATTGCTATGGGACCATTAGAAACTCCTTGGGACACCTGGGTTGCTTCAGTCCGTTGGGTGTCCGACTCTTGACCTTAGCTCAGTCTTGATCTCAGGGTCATGAATTTAAGCCCAGCGTGGAGCCTACTTAAAACAAAACAGAACAGGGACGCCTGGGTGGCTCAGTCGGTTAAGCATCCACCTTCAGCTCAAGTCATGCTCCCAGGGTCCTGGGATGGAGTCCCTCATCGGGCTCCCTGCTCAGCGGGGAATCTGCTTCTCCCTCTGCCTGCCACTTCCCCTGCTTGTGCTCTCTCTCTGACAAATAAATAAATAAAATTGAAAAAAAAAAACCCAGAACAAAAACAAAACACAACTCCTTAAAACTGTCCAGTTCTTAAATAAAAATCATGACTGTAGTTCTGTTTGCCTGCCATCCATGGCCCTCCAGGGTTCAATGCTGCCTACCACTCTGGCTTTGCTCTAACCACCTCTCGAACCACAATCCTCGTGTTCCATCAGATTGGCTTAGTCATTATTTATTATATAAAAGTTTGATGAATTCACATGGCTATTCCTTTGTTAATGCCACTTCCTCTTGGAATTCCCTTCCCTTCATCACCATTTGAAATAGTATCTGAAGGCAGATTTCACAACCTTCTTTATCCACCAAAAATTCTCTCATTTCTCCACCCAAATATTTTTCTCCCTATTGAACTTTCAAAGCATGTTATCTGCAGTTTTACAAAAACAGATTACTTTGCATCCGTCTTTATCTATTGTATTATAATTAACTTGAGAAAGGAAGATTGTGTGATTTTATATATATGTATGTGTGTGTAATAATTATATTATCTATGATAATTATATATACATATGTACACATATGCAAATCACTAGGAATATAGAACACAATCCAGTAAGTAATAGGAATTCAGTAAATGACAAATTATCTCTTCCTTTTTTGTTAAATCTAGCACAGATTACTTCAATATTGCTCTTGTCAAATGTGCTATTGTGATTGTTAATCTTGTTACTAGACTGAAAATTTGTGATTAGTAACTGATTTATAGCTTGAAAGGTAGCTTAACATCTGCCAATATAACTACATCTGTAAAAAAGTGTTTTACAAGGAACATACTTGGTCAGTTTTATCTGGAGGCTTCCTTTTCCCACACTGTTTCACTACAGAAATGAATCAAGCCCCATTAAACCCCCTCATTCCATTAACTGAAGAACTTTCCCCGACATCGTCTGCTGACTGAGGAATCCCGGTCATCATTTTGATGTGCACGGACTTAACAGCGTGTCTCCTTTGTGCCTGGGACTGTGTGTTGGGATGCCTTGCCAAGAAGTGTTAAAGCCTCTCTCCTCTGCTTGTTCAAAGTCAAAACCAAACAAAACTGCATGCAAATAAAAAAGCAGCTCCTCCAACATTGCTTTTGGGACCTAAAATTTTGTCATATGCCACTAATATGGCCCGCAGTCTCGTTTCCACAGAGTCTCTTTGCTGTGGATTGTAAAGGAAGTGGTTTGAGTCCTCAGCCAGCAGTCTAAACGTGAGAACAATGGTGCAAGCCCAAGCGCCAACCTGTACAAATATTTTTACATACTGAACTCAAGATAAATCCATCTTTTTTCCCCCCATTTTTATAAAACAACTGTGGGTATTATCCAAAAAGAGCTGACTGTTAACTAGACAACTAGCCGGATCTATAATGCTCCACACGGACCCTGACTGTTGCGTTTCCATCTGTGCAGCCCGCTGCCTGCCTGTTTTGAATTACGGAGAGCTGGGAGGGGAATCCAAGAGATAAGGATTTGGTGGCATAGGTTTTCTCTGCGCTCGCTTTCATGGGGGAGATACTTTTCTCTTTTATGCTTTGACTGTGGCTGATGATATAGGATTCCAACCACCCTCCTCTCTTTCAACGTATTTCCGTGTGAAGAACACCTGACCTAGAGTTCGCTGAGTACCAGGTGCAGATCTGATTACCTTCAGGTGTCCTAATGCTCTTTGTACACAAGTATTTTTGTTCCCTCCTGTCCTTTGTGTCTTTTTTTTTCTTTTTTACACTTGAAAACTTGGGGATTTTTATTTCCTTTAAACAAGCAGTATAACACTAACTAAGCGGAGAAATGCATCTGTACATGAATCCTGATCACCTGCTTCCACATCAGATGTTAGCTTTCAGCCATGAACTCTAAATCTCTATCAGGTGAGTGGCAGCAGGTAAAGGTTTTAAACTCTTTCCAGCTGATGGAATAAGTCTTGTCAGTTATTAAACTGCCACTGAGCTATTTTTAGTGTCTTATTTTTTCAGTACTTTTTTTTCTTGGTTATATTATATGCCGTGATTTGAAAGATATGATTTTTTTTTCTGTTTTAGAAGCAGAAATAGAATTTTCTAGCAACTACTGACCTTAGTTTTTCATAATTTTCCTTTCAGTTCTGTGCTGGCTATGCAGCAGGGGTTTAAGAAAATAAAGCTGGGGTATGTTGTTAATAATTCTCACTCCAAAAGATAAAACGATAACATTGTAGTGCAAGATAGTATGGATTCCTTTCCCTACTTTGGTCTTGATTGATACGTACGTTGCACTTTAAATCCAAATGCAGTGACAAGGACCCTCAACAACTTACACCATGAGGGCCCTTGTCAGAAATGAGGACTCCTGTCCTCTGCACTGGGCTGCTTTGGTGGAGTGAATCAAAGATGCGTACAGCCTGACGTTGTCAATATCAGAAATAGCTCCCTATATGGGAGACAGATTAGGAATAGGAGCCCCGGCTGCTGCTTTTGAAGTCAAAGACCTTAGAAACAGCAACTCTGGGGAAGAAAATTGAAACAAAAAGCTGGCAAGTCATGTTAGGAAATTAGATAGGGGTCAAGTGGATGAATTACAAAAAACTTGTAAGTATACCTGGTGGACAGGGATGGGCTCAGGCACAGGCAAAACCGTTTTGATACTGCCTCTGTGTTTTCTTTTTTTCTCTGCCCTTAATTTAGAGGGCAGTATTTGGTCTTCCCCAAAAGATCATGACAGAAATAATCAAAACTCCCAACCCTACTTCAATGCACAAAAAAGGTGTGACACCAATTCATCGAAATGGACTGCAAGGAAACGCGGGTGAAGGTGAGGAATGCTCCTGCTCTGTGGATAGAATCATGGGTCCTTTTTCTTGAACTGACGGTTGGTTCTGCACGTGATGAAGTCGGTGCTCATGCCTGTTAATTCACGACTTATTTCTGCCTTTGCACTTCTGAAAACGTGTAAGGGTTCTGGAGCAGAAAGACAGTATGTAGCAACATGCGAGGAGAAAGTTCCTAGAATGGTCACTGGAAGGAATTTAATAGTCTTGGATTGCTGACTGGGCAAATGAGTTTTCTTTTCTTTTCTTTTCTTTTCTTTTCTTTTCTTTTCTTTTCTTTTCTTTTCTTTTCTTTTCTTCTCTTTTCTTCTCTTCTCTTCTCTTCTCTTCTCTTCTCTTCTCTTCTCTTCTCTTCTCTTCTCTTCTAATTTAGGAGGCTTTAGTAATGGCTAAATTTAACTTCAAAACAAACAAAAAAACCCCAACATTCAGACTCTAACTTCAGCGGGAGATGGTATGGTTCATTGAAAATAACTCTGGCTTTCAAGTCATAGTCTTGGGTTAAAAGACTGGATCCATTGCTTACTCAATGGGGAGCCCTATGAACTTGCAATGTGATTGTAAACATTAATGAGACAGTGATGCAGAGTCCCTAACATTGAGCCTCTTACAAAAGAAGTACTAAGAATTTATCCTAATAAACATAAACCTATAGGAAGCAATTCTGATCACCCTTCTGAGTGGTAGGACCAGCTGAAACATACATTTGGTGCTTGTTTGCATAAGCCTGTAGGCCCAAATGACAACCAACTAGTGAGATGATTATAGTCACAAATTCTTACATCCTAAAATATCTTAAAATAAGTAAGTCTGTGTAGAAGGAGCTACAACCTAAGTCAAGGACATGACGGTATAAAAATTAAAACACAGTAATTGATTACCTTTTTCTTAAAATACATAGGCGTTCTTGATTTACCCTTGTTGTGAGCTAATGGCATAATTTTACAATATTGTCCTCTAAAGATAACTCTCAGGATGGCTGTTATGCTTTTTAAAAACTACCCATTATATGAGTTGCCCAAAACTAACCCAACTAACCTTGGAGAAGGACTGAAAGAAAAACTGTGGTCTCCCGTATCAAGAATTATAAGGTGAAATCCTACTGAGATGGATCTCCAGAAAAAGATCAACTGAAGCCATTGAGTAGAAAAGTTAATCTTGCCTAATTCAGTTAAAACAGAAACAAACAAACAAACATACAAAAAAATGGGTTTTATTTACCATTGTGATAGCCCTATGGACCTAATACAAGTTATAAAGAGAGTGAGACTGTTCAGTACTGAACATAAACTTTTCTTTGGCTTTTCCCACCTCCTTCATCATTTAAGACACATATTATGCACCGGCTAAGACACGGTCTATTCTTGCCTGAAGAACTTATAATGCTGCTCCCTTTCTTAGGGTTCTTCTACTGCCAACCATGTCAAAAGTGTGTTTTCAAGCCACCTTCCAGTGCCTCAGGGCTTATCAACCAATCCCTTGCCCACATTTCATGCTGGACATTTTCTTGTCTCATATCTATCACGACATTCCTTTCTTGTGTCTCATTTTCTCTCTGCTTTCTTTCATGGACTAAAGCAAATATAGATAAACAGTATACTAGTTTATCAAATGGATATATTAAGGGATTAATAACTGATAACTGGATTCCCTATCATTGCTTTGGAAGGGATTTTATTTTAATAGAAAACCGAGACACAAACAGTAATCCAGAGGAGTAAATATTAATGGTCCTGTGATAAGATATTAAGGGATATATTTTGGGCAGGTGGGTGTTTCCACAACCCTTCAAAAATACTTTATATTTGATCTATTATTAAGCTATCTTTGGTTATCACACTCATAGAAATGGATAAAATTTGGTGATAAAATGTACTAATTTAAAGGGAAACCTGAGACAAAATTAATGTTCTCATTTGTAACATATAACACCCATCTTGCAATATTCACAAAAGAAGCCGAACTTGCTAACCCCTCATCCATTATAAAAGTATACAATATTAGCAATAGGAGCACAAAACAGAGTGACTTTAAAAGGAGGTAGTCTTTTGAAACACTGCTGTACAGATGAAAAGCAAGGAGACTCTCTCTTTATTACAATCACATACTCATGCTCAAAAATTTTTCTTTTGAATGGGCAGAAATGAGTTTTCTTTTTTTAAAAAACAGTATTTCAAACAATGTGTTTTCTTGTGATAAGAGATCTGTTTTAACGTCTTTACAAAAGAGGACCTTCAACACAGTATGTTAGGGGGAAAGCGTTAGGATTATAAATCACGCTGATTTTAAAAGGACCCAAAATTCTGTAAAACTGCTCCACCCCTTGCCAAGTTTTTTCAGAGAGATGCACTTTTTTTTCCTGGAAGATTTATGTGAGAGTTATTTGTTAGTTAGCACTGCTTTGGAAGGGGGGGGGATGCCAAAAAAGATCCCTCTTAAAATTTCTCAAAACATAGCTCCCACCATTTGTTTTCTGATCATAGGGGGCAATGTCAAATTAATGTGTCATCTTCCTAGCAGTCATCTCTGTAAAAATATTGTGTGGAGAGTAACAAATTACGAAGCCAACTTTACTATATTGTCATGCTAGACTCCATCGCTCCCCGAAATAAATGCTTTCTTTTAGCTTCTTAATTTTACCACCTTACAATAGATAAAGTCTCTAACATAGAATTGATTATAGTCAATCTATTTCTTATTTTGCAAAATTATTTGAAAAATAATTCAGAATTATTCTACAAAGTTCTAGATTTAAATTACAGTGTAATAATTTATGCATGGTGTACGCAGTGACACCTGGCCCTTGGCCTCTTGTCTAACAATACACTCAACAAGAATTATTACTCCATAATTCACACCCTGTCATGTCTTATTGCTTAATTAAAGCACAACCTTCCTCTACATGACAAGCAATTGGACTGTTAACATTATAGATGATTATCCAACCTAGCATATTTTATTTTTACAACTTACTCTTTTTACGTACACATGATGCTCATTTCAGGTACACCTACTTCTGAAAATATGAAAAATCTGTTTCTTTACTTACTTTCTTGCTACCGTACAAATTGCCACTTGCAAAAAACATGGGCAAAATACTGTATGTTAGAAATTAGTAATTTAGGTGTTGAAATAACAGTCCAATATCTATAAAGCAAATTAATGTATGAATTTGAAGGCCTCCGAGTGTAATAGTTTCTTTGGTCTGTTCTATTATTGATCTGGTAAACACTAAGGACGCTGCTTATGGGCCCCGTACCTGTAATATAAATTTAAATAAATAAATGTGTAGGCTCTATATAAGAAAACCTTAAAACTCTTCTGAAGAACTCAGAGAAAATAAGTAAATGATAAAACCTAGCATTCACGTGAGTAAGAAAAGTACGTAGCACAAAGGTATTGATTTTTCTCAAATGTATCTATGAATTTAACAATAACTCAATAAAAATTTAAAAATCAACAACATTTTCTAATATGGCAAAGTGATACTAAAGTTTTTGGGTTAAACCTTCTGCCTATAGCTACCATGTACTTTTTTGGGGTTCCCCTTTAGAGTAAAATTCCTTCAGAGTGGGCCTATCTCAAAGTCCTATCTCAAGTACTATCTCAAACCAAGACCTAAGGACAGATTCTTGTATTGATGCTGTTTTCCTGGCATTTCCAACTGGACACTTCACAGGCATCTCAAAGTAAACGGGTCCAAAACAGAACCCCATCAACTTCTTCCTGCTACTGTTCTCCACCTTCGTAAACTGCAACTCCATCCTTCTAGTTGCTCAGACCAAAAACTTTGGAGTCATCTCTGGCTCTTGTCAATCTCTCATCTCATAGGCAACCCATGAGAAAATTCTGTGAGTGTTACCTCCAGCATATATTTGGAATGTGAAACCCCACGTCACCACTGCCTCCTTTCCCATCCTGGTCCGAGCCACCATCATCTTTGCCTGGATTATTCTAATAGTCTTCTAACTAGGGCACCTGCTTCCAACCTTTCTCCTCTTCTGTCTATTCCCAGCACAGTATCCAGTAAAACATACATCGGGTCATGCCATCTTCCTCCTCAAAATCCTCCAATGTTATTCCACATCCAGAACACAAACAAAACACACACACACCAAAACACAATACTTTAAAAGCTTCACATCTAACATAGATTAAAAGCTAAGGTAGCCTCTAGCCATCTGTCTCTATGATTCTCCTATGCTCTTCCTCTCCTGCCCGCGCTCCCGCTTTCCAGCTGTTAGCCCCTTCGTGCCACGTGCCTCCACCAGGAGTATCCTTTCTCACAGCTTTGCACGTGCTTCTTTTTCTGCCTGGAACTCTCCCCAGAGGCCTGCTGAGGTCTTTCCCTCATCTTGTTCAAGTCTTTGCTCAGGTATCACTTTCTCAATAAAACTCTCCTTATTTACCAAAGCACTTCCAAGCATCCTTTCCTGTTTCATTTTTCTTCAGAGTACTTATCACTATTTCTCTGTCTCTGTCTCTTTCTGTCTCTCTCTGTCTCTTTCTTTCTCTCTCTCTCTCTCTCACACACACGCACACACACACACTTATTTATTCTGTTTAGATTCTGTTTTTCCACACAAAAATGCATGACCTATGAGGGCCAGGATTTTTTTTTTTTTCTAATCTGTTTTGCTTATCGTTACAACCCTAGCACTAAAAATAGCGCTTGGTACATAAAAACCCATGAGTAAAAGCTTGTAGAGTGGATGCATAAATGGTATGTAGATAATTAAATGGATATGCATTTCCGTGGAAGAAATATTAGGACATAACTAGCAATTATTTTAGAGGGGAGAGACTTTTATAAATGTTTGTAGTTTTTTCTATCGTTAGTTTTTGTTATTTAAAATTATAACACAAACTACATTGGCATCGTTACTATGGGATATTGTAGCATTTTGTTGATTTTTTTCTTTATACTCCGTCTTTTAAAAACAAATCTTTAAAACTGTCGTTGTTTAAAACTTTAAAAAATCTTTAAAACTGTTGTTGCAGTTACAAACAAGGAATTCACCCAGAGAGCAGTGGTAGAATAATGAGTTGTCCAGCTAACTAACAGTCCCACATCTGAAGAATGACATGAATTCTAAATGAGGCAAGAGTCTAAGAGGCCTATCTACCTACTGAAGCAATAAGTCTATGATAAGAGTTCTGTTTCGAAGACAAGAGAAGAGTTCACTGAGGTTTTATTTTACTGTATATAGTACGGTAGCAGAGGGCAGCCAGCACATCTCTTGGTATGTCCGTTCATGTATCAAGTGATATAATAGTATGATGCAGTATAGCAACTGGAAACCTGGATCTCATCATCCGCGTTAGGAAACAGAATAGAGTAAGAGCTGATTTGATGAGCTTGAGTGATAGGCTATTATATTAATGGTTCCACTCGAGGCAGGCGGCCCTGGCTCGCCATCGTGCTGACTGTGCTCCATTTCGTAATGACTTACGGTTTTCAGTCAGGCATCAGCACATTGATGACCCAACATATATGAAGAAAAACACTGATACTAATCCCAGCACATTTTACCGGTGAAAATCCAAGGGTATTGTTAATGCAGTATTATTAAAGTGTGTTGAGCTTTTTTGCGAACTGCATTAAAAATACGTGACTTCAAGTTGGGCTATCTGCCAACTGATGAACATACGGTTACTTTTTCTACTAATAAATATTTCTACAGATAGGAGACTAATGAAGCACACAGTGATACTGCCTTTTCATGACTATTAAATACATAAATTCTCAAGAGAGATGAATAGATTTAGGTCATTCCAAGCACAAGTTCATAGGAAACTACCTTAAGTCCCTCACCTTGCTTAGCACATATCATATGATGAAAGAATGGGACATGCAGACATAATTACAGGAAATCAAAATAAACCCTTAGATTTTTTGTTGAGGTACATGCTTCATGCTCATTACACCTAAATAATTTTTTTAAGCAGAAAATGTTCTGTCACTTATACTTCAATGGTCTTGATGCATTATATTTGGGTCCTGTGAGCCACCAAATAATACAAGGATTTTACAGTCATGAAACTGTTCCATTTTTATTCCATTTCAGTCTTAGCGAGATAGTCTTGATGTTAAAAGCATTTTATATATATTTTTTACGAGATTAGAAGCTCAGGATTTTCTGATCTCTCTCAATTTTTCTCCACTTCAGGTTTTCTCCCGGGTAATAATATAGCTATTTGATAGAAATGTAGCCATCTTATGATTTTCTTTTTAAGTGGGGCTCCATAGTTTTCACAATTTGAAACAGTAGGCACAGCAAAGTGCACTGGAATGGAGAGAGAGAAAGTGGGGGCGGGGGGAACATGTTCTCCTGCATGTTTTAGGAACCCAACATCTCCAAAGAATTCTTTTCGATTTCTGGTACTAGGACACAATGGTCTCCCTAAATACTTTCTGAATCCAGTCCTGTTCCCTTTTATCCCTTATTTTCTCTACTCTTGCCAGTACTGATTTTGGGGTATGTTTAGGTTAGGCACTTTATTTATTATTTCTAAAACCCACTTCAGGGTTTCTGTCGTTTGGATTTTCTCTCCCTTTTGTTCTCACTGTTTGCTTTTCCACTTCTACTCATTTTGATGTATCTACTTTATGCTTAATAATTTCTCAATCTAGGTTTCATGTGCTCTTCATCCTTTTACACATACCATTTAAAATCTTACACAGTAGAACTCAGGCCCTATTTTCATTTTGTCTGGAGTGATACAAATATTTTAAGTGATAAATTTTAAGTAAATAATTCAACAGCTTAAATTTCCTATATTATTCATATTGTCCTTGAAAATAATTAAAATGGTGGGCTTTTCATAATTGCTGAGACAGTTTTAAAAATCTGTGAATAAAAATTTAAGATATAAATGGAGACATTTAATAGGGTATAATTATCTTCATTTCTATCAAATAGCCCTGACTCTTCATTTTACTTTAGACTAATAAGCCATCTAGGTTATACCAAGTGGTTTATTACATTTTATGAAAGTCAGAGCCTCAGAATACCTATAACAGCATAAAAGAAATGGATGACATGAAAACCTCAGAATGAAATAAACATAAAGGAAACATTTCAGTATGGTCTTTGGTGAGGCTGGGGATTAGGTGTGCTTACAATTAGGTACATTTCTGAAAACCAAACTCAAGGACTAAGATTGGGTTTGATTTCAAACAATCCCTCCATAGCATATGCGTTGGTTGCTATGCAACACAATTTAATATCAACAAATGATGCCAAGTGATTTTTGCATACTGTAATTGGCTTGCGAATTTTGCTGCTTGAAAATTGCAAAGAGAACACGGTTATTTAAATTTAAATGGCTATGTTAAAAATGCTAATTTTTATAATTAAAAAAAAAAAACTACAACATAAAACCTACATCTAAAAACTGAAGAAAAGAACTGCCTTCTGTGATAATAAATGTGCAACAGTCTGGAAAGTTTCTCTTCCACCCTTTGGGAAAGCATAGAACATATTGAAATAACTTTTTATGCTGGTCTACTCACCTAGCTTCTCTGATGAGTTGGCTGTGGAAAGCCTGTATAGAGGCAGAGCTCAATTAGTGTAATTTATGTATCCTTGGACGTCAATCATTCCTGTTGAGAGGTGGGACTCGTAAGCTCTCAGTGCATTAATTAAGAGCTCATCTCAACAGAGCCATCTTTCTACCTAAGGACCAAAAAGAAAGTTTTAATTAGATTTTTAAAAGCAAGTATGTCATATAGGAAAGCAAGTATAGTTCTTTAGTTGGTATGCGAAGCAACAACTGGAAGGGGATATTCCAAACAATCTAAAGGGTACTGGTTTTCAATCATCTGCGATGGTATAAATCAAGGGGGGAGGGGAAGCCTCCACCTCAAACCTTGGTCTTGGCCCTTGGAAATCACTTCACGGAAGTAACAAAAGTTTTGACTGAGTTGTTTCATTGTCAACATAATTATTGGACCCCCATCTAATTATTGCTGCAGAGCTGATGCTGATCAAGTGGAATTACAATGTTGAGGACAGACAGTGTTTTTCTCTGATGGCTGGTTTTTTGTTCCAGGCTAGCTTCGGCCTGAATATGCAGTGGGCAATACAATGCAAGTTCAGCAAAACAGAGTGAGGGGACTTGCACAACACATCAATTTCATTGGTTTGGTGACGGAGTGAGCGTGCCTTTGCTCACTAACCTAAAAATACAGGGACTCGAGAGAGGTAAAAACTAGCCGGGCTCACTGGTGTCAGCTGCTAGAGAGAGGCTGTTCTCTTGGAATGGCTTGTGTGAGGCCATCAAACATACTCCTTAGGGCTCACTTGGGAAATAATAGATACATTATTGATTAAAATATTTATAAATTAAGGGAGGGAAACAAATTTTAAAAGCTAGTTCGGATTCTAGAAGGGAAATATATCTACTAACAGCTATTAACCCCTCCCTCATCATAATTAAGGTGGGGAGGTCAGGATGCATGCTTGGGAGAACAAAACCGAATGAGTTTGCCAATGTCAAGAAAAAAATAAAATAGGGAGAACCGAAGGGGAAAAAAATACCGAACAATAGAACACCATCATAAGTCACAGATATCACGAATACATTACCCAAACTAAAACATTCCAAAAAAAATCAGTCCCAGGAAAAGTAGGGACGCAAATTTTGTGCTTTCAGAAAGGTTATAGACGGTGGGGAAATATAAACCCAAGCACAAGAAGCACAAAATAAATGATGTAATAATTATAAGGAGGTTTCTAACAGGGACGATTGGCACAAGGGGCAATGCCTCAGAACACAATGGACGCTCGGTTCCCTGGCTCAACATAACAGAGACTGTGTTCCAGTGTTCTGCCTCGCTATTACATTTCATTTTGTTTTTCTAAGGGAGGGTGTTGAGAAAATCCAGCTAGTGTATACGTTATAAATTTACCACCTAACTAGCATACTTGACGCGGACTGAAAAACAGCAACAAACCTGACAAAAGAAACTATAGATTTTATAGGTATGTGGTTTGTGCAGTATGTTTCTAAATGGTAGTATATGAGGAAACCATGACTATATAGACAATTTGTCCAAAGAATAAAGCTGGAAAATTGTAACTCATCATTTATGTTAATGTTCATAAAGATATTTTATAATCCTTTCTCTACTCTTTCCCCTTACGTATTTTCCCAGCTATTTTGCCTCATTTACTGTGCTGTATAATGTTTATCGCACAATACATAGAGTAGTACTCCCCAGATACAAGTTGGCAATTGCTCTGGTTACACCAATCTTGTGCGCCTGAAAAATTTATGTAATACAACATCCCGCATTTGAGTACCATTTTTGTGTCCTTCAATGCATCTTTTTATTTGCATTTAAGACAGGGTGGCTTACTAAGCCAAATTGCTTCTTTAGTATAATAAAGGATGTCTAAATGGTGATATTCATATTCCTAGCTTTGTGTTTTATGACTGTGTGCAATTTGTGTACCTCAGAACTCTGTTTTACAAACTGAGGACAGAACATGTTAAAGTTAATGAATATTTAGTACAACTGTTTTCAAAGAAGAAATACATCACGATGTGTTTTTCCCATGAGCTGTCAGCTTTTTATGCAACCCTCCCCCCAAATTAGTTACAATTAGTTTTGTGATCTGAAAGCACCTTTTAGCAACTCTGATCATGGCAACTTTGTTACACATTCCCTGTCAGTTTCTAGGGGCTGTGTTTCTTAAGAGCATGGCAGAAGGAACAGGCATCAGAGCAGGTAGTAAATTTTTGTGCTTTTAGTCAGAGATATGAATTTTCTTACTACTTAATTTGCACCTTCAACAGAACCCAACTTTATGTTGCTGGAGGTAGAAGGTAGCCTTTTTCTGAATGAAAAGTCCTTGTTTTTCTATAAGATATTTTCTCCACTTGATGGCACCTGTTGAACCGGCTCGAGCAGAAGACCAGCTTACATTGAAATTGGAACAATGGATCCGGACTAGGCTTTGTGATTCGCTCTGAAATTGCTTGCAGTGGTGCAATGGCATTCCAAGGAAGAAACCATGGTCTGTGTTTGGCGAATGGCCACTGATGGAAGACCCGGGTTCCTCCTCTGCCCTACCCTATTATAAGAAATCACATCATTTTTCAAAGATTCTGAGTTTGTGACCCCACCACATCATTGCCCAAGATTCTCCTATCCTCAGAGAATGATTCTGTGTTACCAAATACACACGTCTCCTCTTCTCCCTTTAGCAGCCTCTATGACAGCTATAGGACAAGAAAATACATGGCCTTGTCTCTTCTCCAAAGGTTTTGGTGAGCCTCCCCTATTTCCTGGCATTCTGGCAGGGTCATTGAGAAGTACAATTTGATGAATTGGGGGTTGATCAAAAAAAACCAAGAACAAAAACAAAAACAAAAAAACAGAAAGTGAGCCCTGGTAGTGACATCATGAAAGCTCCAGCTGTTTCAATTTAAATTTTAAGTCATTTTCTATGTAAGAATAGCATAGTTGGAGTTGGTATTACTGTTTTGTTAGTTATATCTGAGAGAATACAGTCACATGGAGCTATGTGGTCCAGGAAACAAAGACTTAGAGTACATTTTACTCATCGAATATTTTTTACCAGGTGGGCCAGTAAATTATTTTGAACATTTAGTTAATTCACTCAGTGAAATCAGTCAGACTAGTTTATATTAATTTGCTACATTTCCTATACTCAGGGGACTTGTATCCAAAGGCAAACTATAATAAAGCTGTCGATAAAATGACCCAGTTCTATGTTGTCTTATCATTGGTGATTCAGTGTGAAAGAACAGGTTTATCGTCTGACCTCCTCTACTCTTTCTGAGAAATTATATTAGAAGGAATAGAAATTCATTTTCGGAATATATCATGAGAAAAAAATATGGACATCAAAATAGAACACTGGATTCAAAAGCACATATACCATTAAAGTATAAACTGGGACTTCCAGCAGCCTGTAAAGGGCAAAACACCAACTCTGAGTTTATTTTCTAATTCACACTGGCAATTATGAAATGCATTATCAGAGATTTTCATATTTCCATTGATGAGATTCCATATAAAAAACTTCGCAGATATGGATTCAACCAGGAATGCGAAGGAAAGACAAAGCAAATCTAAGTGTCTTAAAATGTGTGGGTTTGGAGAATGAGACTGGGCCAGTGCTCTGCAAAATCTACTTGTTTAGACAGACTTTTCCCTAAGCCATAGAGGAGAGATGTCTGAGAGGGTTATCCGTCTTTTATCTTTGACATTTTATTATTTAGTTTTAATGCTAAAATATTTTATTGTACATGAGCCTAGAGGTTTTCTGCTTTGATATGTTTATAAGACAGAATAATAAATAAATGATGATTTAGTTCAGTATTGATGTCAGGATTGTAGTAAGCTTCATATTTTTTAAACCTTTTCCCAAATCTGACTTAGGAAAATTAGTATCTAGTTACTTTCTTGATATCTAAATTATTGGGGGGAGAAGAGTCTCCTCCAACTGTTTCAGGGGCATTAGGTTATGTAGGTGACACCAACTAATGAATACTTGTATTGAATGTTTCAAGTACCAAACTGTGTGCCTGTAACTCTTCTGCAAGTTTAATAATAAACATTATTATTAATAATGTAGTAATTGTAGTTAATGTACTCTATTAAGAACATATTCGAATGTCATCTTGGAACTAAAGATCAGTCCCTCATAATGAAAAGTTTGGCAGTTAGTGAAACTATTTGAACACTTTATGGGTGAAACCATAGTGGCGAAAAAACATAAGGGAAGTCCATAGTCATTTATATTCTTAAATAGCAGGGAGATTGGTAGGAGAAGGAAGGGAAGAATAAAGGGGGGTAAGCAGAAGGGGGCATGAACCATGAGAGACTATGGACTCTGGGAAACAAACTGAGGGTTTTAGAGGGGAGGGGAGGCTGGGGAGATAGGCTGATGATGGGTATTAAGGAGGGCACATATTGCATGGAGCACTGGGTGTTATATGCAAACAATGAATCATGGAACATTACATCAAAAACTAAGGATGTACTGTATGGTGACTAACATAACATAATAACAATTTTAAAAAATAGTGTATTTTTTCATATATTCTCCTCCATCTGTGTTCATGTAAATTCTATATAAGGGCATGTTAGCATATACCACCCACACCTGTTAATTGCACTTTTACTAAATTTAAATGATTTTATTGTAAAGAAGATTGAGTGGAGAACTTTTTAATATCCAACAAATATTCAGTATTCCCAAATAAGCTTGCAAATGTCACGGCATTTGAAAAGCTTCACTCTTTCATTGTGGTATAATCGACATATAACATTATATTAGAATCAGGTGTAGAACATAATGATTTGGTATTTGTAGACAGAAAGCTTCACTTTTATGAGGTCACTTCCTTAAAATCCCTGTAGAAACCATACACAGGATATTATTAAAAGAGCTTTGGGTTATTCCATAGTCCTTTTCCACTATCAACAGTAAAGACTTATTTCTCCTGTTTTCATATTCTCAGTGATTCAAATCAAGGAGAAAAACAATAGAGACTTTTTTTTCAGTGATCTAGAAAATCTTGAGATTATAGGGTCATATAAAATATGAATCACTTTGAAAATTGGTCTCCTACAGTCAACATCACCCAAACAACAAGTCTATTACTGGATATACATATATATGCATATACGTCTATATATGTTTAATGTCAAGTAGAAACCTTCAACATCTCCCTTTGTCCAAGAAATGTGTGTAAATGGTGATGAGGTGGGGGATGTAAATGATACTTAACTGGCTCATTCACACAGGTATTTATACAATGTATTTTTATTTAGCCCCATGTAAGTACCCAGCACTCTTCTGTGTTCTGAGAATAAAGTAACGAGCAAAACAGATGAAGACCCTGCCCTCACCGAGCTTCTCTTCCAGGAGACGTATAGATGGAATCGTTCCCTAAGACCTCAATACATGGATCTGGTCTCTTCTTTTATCTGTTTTATGTGTCATGGCATCCCGATGCCATTATCAATTGAGTGATTTTCATTTTCCAAAAAATACTTGAAAACATACTTTGTGTTGAAGTCTGATTTGCCATGTAAGATGACTGAAAAAGCAATTCTAAATTACTTCTAGGCATGCAGTATAAAAGGAAATTTTCAAAGATACGTTTATGGCTTAATAATTAAATCTGGGTGAATATGCCTGCTGGGAACTTCTGCAATAATAAAATAGAATGGCAGGTTCCAAGCCGCAAACAAAGAACTTTTTCTTTCAAAGATTTGAGTCACAGCATATTAGGATTTAATAGATTTTACATTTTTTAAAATGCATAATGCCAGAATTTCATGGTAAGGAGTCTTGAATTATTATTCAAGTACAATCCAAAAGATTCTGAAAAAAACACAAAGAATGGGAAGAAAATACTCAACAACATAACTAGTTCAGAGACTCTAAGTACCTGAAACAGTAAGATATGATTACTTTGATCTCAATTTTGGAGTTTCCCCTTTCCTTACCCCCCTGCCCCATAAGATACACAGAGATTCAGTCTTTTTCTGCATTTTACAAACTAGTTCCCATCTGTTTACAACATCCCAATAACTACACGTGATATTCACAACAGGAAATGGCCATCTGGGGACAACATTGATGTTGACCCATGGACCTCAAAGTGCTTAAGTTTTCTGAAAAGCTGAAAACGAAACCATAAGAGGATGCATGAATTAACAACTTCTCTTGAGACTCAGTGAATTCAGTCACCCTTTCCTGAGAAAATGATCACAGAAAAATGCCACTAGTCTACAGAGATAAACGACAGCTGGGGTTATAAAGATATGTAAGCTTTCCAAAGGTTTCAAAGATACACCTAAATTCACTATAGAGAAGATTCTGTAAAATAACTCCAGCATAAGGTCATATTTTAACATAAATAGATTTCAGAAGATTGGGCTTAATTATACATTTATATCGATTTACATCTAACGATATTTATCTGTCTATCTTCAGAAGTCAAAGAAAAATAAAGTTCTACCTTCCCTCCATGGTAAAAACAGTAACGGGAAGAAATGACTTGCATAATGATTTTAATCGCAGAGGTCCAAGAACCGAAATGCAACTTGCAATCATCCTCTGCATTTTCAGGCCATATAAAATCACAACACTTTAGGGTACTCTCAGAACAGCTAGGCGATTCTAATTTGTGTCCATTCTCCTCCTTCATTTCCGTCTCCATAAATAATGGATAAAGCAACAACGGGTCTTGGCTGACTTTTTAATTCTAATATACAAAAATTATCTCCTGGAAATAAATTAACGTCTATACAATAGTCTGCAAATGGTTTGAAAGTAATTAGGTGGTTCTTAAGATGCTCCATGGGTTCTGTTTTATTTTGAGTCAATTTATCACTACACTTACCTCTTCACTTCATCCCCATGCCCTCCCCACCCTACTCCCGCCTCAAAATCCAAGTTCCTGTCACATGGAGGCAGAGATTCATTCTGTTATTTTTTGCCCCTCTTCTTGGTTTGCTATTCAATTTTCTATTAATTGGTACTAACTGATATATCAACAGTGCAAATGCAAATGCTATGGAGATATCAAATGGAAAGGTTTTTTTTACAACTGATAACTGTGTAAATATAATAACTGTACCAGTTAGAGTCTACCTGACTTATAAAAGGGTATATGGGGTAAGTGGATTTTCAAAACAATGGCTGCTTAGCCCTTTACGAATCATTATGATTTTATTTTATCTTTTTTTGGTTGCAATCTTAGAAAAAAAAATGAAGACATCACACACTTCTGCACGTGAGAAACTGTCACAGGAAATAAAACCATAATACCAAAATAACCTGAATTAAGTGAATAGAAGGATGCCTCTAGATGCATTGAAGTGGGTGACACTGTACTTCCACTATAGGCTTCAGAATCCTATTTTGGTGTGCTCTTTCTCTGGGGGTAATTTCTAAGTTCAACGTCATTTCTTGTCAAGGTCTCCTGGTATGCCTCTTTCCCACCATATATCTCATCTATTCCCTAGCCCCTTCTCCCACCACCCACCCATCCAATCAGTTCTCAGCCCATTGCTATTGCTGTTGGGTTTCCTGCCTCGGGCTATAATTAAAGCAAATTGGAAGAGGAAGTGAGGGAGATCTGACAACTAATTTTGTGTCTGATAAGTAAAATATATGCAAAGAATTTTCTTTTTCTTGGACTCATATTCTTTTTCCTTTCCCATTTAATTTTAGATTCCTTCTGCCTTTGAGGTTTTTATGTAAGTTAGAGATTGATATATAAATAAAATACAGTCTGGCCACATCCCATTCATCTTACATACTCCCTTAAGTTATAGAACTGACTCGGGTGCCCAGGGAGGCCAGACCACTGGAACAATCATTTTCAGTGTAAAGTTTATTTATAATAATGCTCATTTGTCTCTTCACTACTTGGTTGATATATAGTACAGAAGACTGTAATCATTTTACTTTATTTTATATATGTCTTCCCAGTGAAGAGAACTGGGCATTCACTTCCTTTTAATCACCCACCCTTGGGAAAATCAAGCCCATGTGACAAAAGTCATCCTAATTCAGCATGTTAAGTTGGAACCACACACTATCTTGCACAGGGTAGGCCTTCAATAAGGACTTGTTAAACTGAACAGAACTTTATAAAATATATCCTTATTAAATAATATTTCAGTAATATTTTAAATAGCCACTTATTAAAAGGTTTACTCACACATTGAAGGGACTCTTCATTAATATTAAAATTTAGCAGAGATTCCTATCAATAGCATATTTGTCTATTTCATAAAAAATATAGAATTTAGGGGTGCCTGAATGGCGCAGTCGTTAAGTGTCTGCCTTCGGCTCAGGGCGTGATCCCAGCGTTCTGGGATCGAGTCCCACATCAGGCTCCTCTGCTATGAGCCTTCTTCTTCCTCTCCCACTCCCCCTGCTTGTGTTCCCTCTCTCGCATGGCTGTCTCTCTCTCTCTGCCAAGTAAATAAATAAAATCTTTAAAAAAATAGAATTTAAAAGTATTAATCAAGCCTGATTTTTTCAACATGTCTCATTTGGGTTTTTTGGTCCCGATCACAAAATGGATACAATCTGAGTTAAAGAATCAACAAGACTCTATGCTGTGATTCTGTCATTGATCATTTGTACAGAAGTGATTTAAATAATCATAATGTATATCAAATTCATGCTTTTATCTGGGTGGTCTGCAACTTAAAATCTAGAACAGGTTTTTTATAATCTTTATACCGTCTTCAGAAATGCCCATTTTGCACACTGAACAAACACTGTTGTTAAGGAACAGTCAAATACATATGAGAATCACAGATCTTATCTTGTTAAACAAGCAAGAGTCCCATTTTTACTTTGCTGTCTGAATAGCTTCAATCTCACAACTTAATTGTGGGAGTTACATTAGCCTCATGTACAAGTTACTCTAGAAGTCTCTTAAAAACTAACCGTATAATTACGGAATGTAGCCTTCTGTATTGTTCATAAGATTTAGGTTATATTGAACCATAAAGGTATCAAAACTATCTAAATAGTAAATTTTCCACGAATTCTGAGAAATTATAAAAACAAAACAAAGCAATCTGGCAGACTGCTAGTTTTCCCACTTCCTCCAAAATCATTTCCCCCTTCTTCCTGGGGACACAACTGTCTATCCAGAAAATAACCCTTCCAGCTTCTCTTGGAGGTAGTGTGGCTATGTATTTAAACTGAGGCTAAGGGAATGTGAGCAGTCATCTTTCCCTGGACATTGGCTTTTCTACTTTTGTCACTGGCTGGACGATGGACAGAACGGAGACCCTGCTCTCACTACAAGGGTGAAAATAACACCCTTGTGGGCTTGCCGAGCAACAAGATGGAGGCACTTCTTCCCGGAATGACCCAGTGGAGAAGAGGCGCCCTGCCAGCCTAGACCAGCTGACTGCCATGTGCAAGAGGAATGTTTTCTGTTTTATTTAAGATATGGTGTCTTGGATGCTTCTTCATAATTTAACTTCACCTTCACCCTACTAAATCTGTGAATGGCATGATCAGAAAAGTTTCTCTTGTAATGCAAAGCAAATGAAAACAACCTGATGGCATTTTCATAGTCCTCTGAAGAGTACATTACAAATTTTCATTTTTTAGGGTGACTTCATGTTAATAGGAGCTTCCCTTCTGCCACATTCTTCAATTTGTTCTTCACAGGAAGAAGGAGAGAAGCACAGGTGATGGTATCCCTTTCCTTTGATTGTTCAGATAACATCAATGGCTCTTGACCACCTTTTGAAGCCCTGATCAAATGCCACCTCCTCGGAGATAATATTTTTACTTTTCCAACTAGTTTAATCATTTTTCCTTTTTATGAATGCCCACACAATTATATCTGTACTTGGGGACTTTCCAGCACTTACTGTAATCACATGTAAACTTTGGCTTCTATGCAAAGGCAAGGTTCCTCAATGAAGAACTTATATCCGACTTATGTCCCTGGAGAATTCACAGTATTCTGCATGTACTTCAAGCAACATAAATATATGCTGATGACAACAGTGAATAAATAAATTCTCATTTGTTAAATTATAAAACATCCCTTATTAGGCTTCAGGAAATAATGTAATAATGTATCTTGCATTTAAAAAAAGTTCTACTCTAACCCAGAAGCCATATAAACTGACGATAATAATAATAATTAATAATGGTAGTTTTCTTTCTTGACATTCAATTTAGACACAACCAAATGTCTTAAATATCAGATGGGAATTGTGATTTTCTTTTACACTGAACAACATAATTTCTTTTCAACTGTACCAGATAAGATCTTTAAAAGGCAAGAATATGACTCCGCTACAAACTCTCGCTACATTATATAGTTAATCACAGAAAGATCTGATTGATCTGATTTTGGTGGGAAAATCTATAAGCCATTTTAAGAATCATGTCTGATATTTACTCACTGGCTATCTTATTTACTAGGCTTTATAAGATCAAATCATGTGTCACCTGCCGAATAAAGGCAGAGCAGAGTCTTGATTGATTCTCAAGTTAACATTAGGGCTAGCCATCAAAACTGTGCATTTTCAGTTGATTCTTATTAGCTGACTCATGGTCTAACTAGAACATGGAAATATAGAAAACATTTTTGATTTGTCCCTAATACTTAAAAGTCTGGGAACAAGAAAGAAAAGTCTCAAATAGGCTTAGTAATGCACTTACAGATTAATGTATTCAATTCTCAAATGCTCTTATTTGAACATAATCTATTAAATATGACTTAATAAAATATGGTAAATATTTTCTCTAATATTCTAAATGCTACCTTACATTACACTAAGGCTAAAGAAAACCATATTCTTAAATAGATTATGTCAATTAGATAGTATTACATTAGAAAATCATCAAATTCTTTTCCTAAAAAACTTTTTCCTATACTTGGGAGATGAGAAGAATATGAACTTGCATTCAGTAGTAATATTTCATGGCTGTGTGAATTTCTGCACGTTAACTACTCTGAGCCACAGTTTTTATATATTTAAAGGCTGGGATGATAATACCTACATACAGTATTAATATAAAAAGTCGATTGTAAAATTGCATGTGAAATACTGATTATATGACCTATAAGACATTCATTACATATAAAGCCCTCTGATACATCTACACAATGGGGAAAGAAAGTTGGCCATTATTCCACTCACTACCTTCCCAGAGACCCTTACTTAGAGTACAGTGGATGGTTAAAAATGATGTATTTTTTAATTTTCAATGAATCAATATATTCCATATTTTTAAATAAAATTTGGTAATTTTGTAAAATATATTTGTATTGCTAGACCACATAATTTGAATAAATAAATTTATATTTGAATGAATAAATATATTTAAAAAATTTTTTTAATTCTCATTGTCTCTTATTATTATCATTTCTTTCTTCTTGGTCTTTCCTGTTAGTGTGTAAACACTGTTAAGTATCTATGTTTTTTTGAAAGGTAAATAAAAACAGCAGCAACCCTTCCCTTGAGGCGTGGCATTCACGATATTCAGCTTTTTGCGGGAAGTATCATCGTTAAAATCCTACATACTGGTACCAGAATTGAATGAATTGATGAATGAAACACAATAGGTAGTCTTGAACAAGATCTTTGCTTTCAATAATCACAAGCCATCACCAGCCAAAGGACAAAGAGCCACTCAAAATGGTTTTGAAAATCTGGCTATATTTGAGAGAAAAAAAAAACCCACAAATTAATGCTGGATCTTCATTTTGTAATTTAAATGCATATAAAGGTAAATGCAAAAAATCCAAATAGAGAAGTAAACATGGTTTTGGGGAAAGACGGCAATTTGCATGCATCCATTTAATGCTTTTCCTTCCGGAGACCCCCTACACATCAGTAAAAAAATATATATATATATATTTACTCATAAACCCACAAGAGCAGGAAGAGTGAGAGAGAAAAGAATAGCAACAGAATTTTAGAGGCTAAAAGGCAAAGGGTGAGTGGTAATGAATTAAGTGGATTCGCGATGCTAAAACCTAAGCTGACAGTTGAGAAAACTGGAAAGCAGTCCTATTTTGTCCTACACTCTGCACTAGGGCGAGCTTGGAGATTTACTCTCTTGAGAGCAAAACACAGGATTTCTAGACTGGGGGACAGTGACACAGTTGGTGAAGTTACTATTCACCAAATGAGAACTTTAAAAATATGTATTTACCGAGTGCTGAGAATCCCCTTCCCCTCCTCATACCTTTTTCTATCCCCTGAAAACTGGCAATCTGGACTTTGCCTCAAGACAGAACAATAATAGAGGATTTTCTGGGAATTCTGACTGACCCAAGAAGAGATGCTAAAAATACCTGACACCGTGTAGCAATAAAAGGCAACATCTCCCTAAAGTCAAGTTCAAATTTTACACATGCTACTTAAGTGAGTAGAGTCTTTATTTAACATTGAGTCCCCAACTTTTAAATCTGAACAATCAACCAAAGGTGACTAGAAATCTAAGAAGCTTTTAATATAAAAGATGTAGCTCAAAACAAATAAATTAAGAAAAAAACAAATCAGTTACTATACAGAAGGAAGCTTTGAAATACACTGATTTTCTCGAAGAGATGAGAAAAGTTACTGCATCCACAAAACAAAAATAGAATGTTACTTAAAATAAAGTACATTTAGAAAGCAACAAGCTTTTGGAAATTAAAAACATGACGGCAGAAATGAAAAATTTGACAGAACATTGGTAAATAAAGTTAAGATGATCTGAGATGGAAAATAGGCAATAAAATAGTAGCGAACCAGTCCAGGAGGTATAATCCCTAGAAAGAAAAAAATGAAGAGAATGGACAATAAGCTACCACTATTAAGTCAGAAACAGAGAATGGGTTAGAGATTTTACTCCCTTTGAAAGTTCACAAGTTAGTCTGCCACAGATTTATAAACATATGTTGACAGAAGACACAACAGCCCTGCATCAGGGACACGAATCGTTTATTACTCAAAGCAAAAACAGCAGCAGGAATGGCATTTTGTGCTGGTTCCCTCTGCCCCAATCCCCACAGTGTGCCACAACGAGGGCTAGATTTTACTTGTCTGTACCATGTGGTGTAGCATTCGATAGCCATCCCTGATTTGAGAAAACTAAGCTTTTATAGGCTGCAGACATATTTTGTTCTTCCAGAAAGAAAGAGATTATGCATTATCCTGGAATTTAAGCAAATACTTCCAGGAAGAAGCAGAGGCCTTAATCTTTACCACTCTAGAACATCTCTGAGGAAGCATGCTTCTAAATCTTTCTAGGGAGATACACTCTAGTTTCTAAGACTGCTTATTAATTAAAAAAAAAATGTCCTTTGCTTTGAATTCTCAGGCTGTATAGGTCTGAAGTCTGTGAAATCATAGAGAATTGTCTTTCAACAATCATCAATGAAATAATTCAATAAAATTTCCAGAGCCCACCTAGTCTTCAGTCCACTTGATGAATATAGAACCTCACCAGAGCACATCACTGTGAACCTTTACAACTTGTGGATATGCCAAAATTTTAAAAAGTTTTCAGAGAGATAAAAACAGGTCATATACAAAGTCATAATGACTTTTTACTTTTTAAAAAAAGATTTTATTTATTTGAAAGAGAAAGACAGAGAGAGCACAAGCAGGGGAAGGGGCAAAAGGAGAGGGAGAAGCAGGATCCCCATGGAGCAGGGAGCCCAACGTGGGACTCGATCCCAGGACCCTGGGATCATGACCTGAGCTGAAGGGGGACACTTAACTGACTGAGCCACCCAGGCGCCCCAATGACATTTGACTTCTTAACTGCAACATTGGAAACTCAAAGACAATGGAACAATGCCATCAAAATCTGAAGGAAAACTATTTCCAAGTTAGATTTGTATCTCCAGCTAAGTAAACAATCAACTGAGAGTGTAATCAAGATATTTTCAGATATCTAAAGTAATTAAAAATTTTACTTCTCATGTTCCTTTCCACTTTAGCTAGTGGAGACTATTATTCTACCAAAATAAGAGAGAAAAATCTAGAAAATGAGGAAATGCTTCCAAGATACAGAAAATCCAACACAGAAGAAATGCATCAAGAGTTCAAAGGAGGATAACAAATGGAGCTTCTGGGAAAACAGCTCCAAGCTAGACATAGTAGGCAGTTGGTCTGGATTGCAGGGATTTAAAAGACAATGTTGAGGGCTGATTTCACCAACATGCCCAATATCACTGTACAATCTTTTAAATTAAGGATAGCATGCCTGGCTGAGGCTGTTCTAGATTATATCTGTACTTTGTCTTGACCATTTGATGATGATATTTCTGTTTTCCTCCCCATGCCCCTGTTTTTGGGTTAGTTGAACATGTACATTTTATGAAGGCAGTATTCTGTTATAATCACACCCAGAGACAGAGGTTGGCCATAGTGAGTTCACAAACAAAAAATACCGAAAAACATCCTCACCAGTGGGAATAGCATTCCCACTGACCAGCTGGCCAGCCCCATTGTGGCCCTTCCAGATGGCTTTCATGTAGTGAGTCCTATGTTTCTTAGAACTCACCATTGGCTTTGCCCAGTGACTTTCTGCCAGTGTGTTCTTGAATATTCTGCAGTATTAAATATCATATTTTTGAGGAACATTTCAGAATAGAGGAAAATCAGTCAAATGAAATATAAATAGTAAAAAAAAGGAAATGGAAAATTGTGTATACATTATCATCACAACTTTGTTTTAAAATGTACTGCATGTATAAAATATGTATGCAAGGAAATATACTAGTATATTATGGATAATTTTAATTTTATTCATTGTATCATTCTGTATTTTCCTATGTACTACTATAAACAAGTATTAACTTTAAAATCAGAAAATTATATTGAACACATCTACTCAAGAAACAAATCTCCTCTGATCCAAATGATACCTGTAGTGACAGCCTTCCTTTTCTTTCCCTTTATAATTACATTTATTAAAAGAGTGGTCTACAATCAGTGTCTCCAATTCCAACCCTCCCATCACTCTCAAATGTCAGAGCACTATAGCTTCAGCCCATACATTCCACAGAATATGCTCTGGAAATGTCACCAGTGGATATTCTTCAGTCTTCTTATTTCATCTAGGAGTTTCATCCAGCCAATATATATTGAGTGCTTACTGTGAGGCTTTTGACACCATTGACCACCTCCTCCTTCATAAAACACTCATTTCCCTTGGATTCCATGACACGCTGGTCTCCAGTTCTCCTTTCATTATTCTTCCTCCCCTTTTATCCCCCTTTCATTCTTTCTGTATATCCTCTGAACCTCTCCACAATAGCCTGAAAATCTGTGTCTCCCGAGAACCTTTTCATCATCTCTTTCTCCAACTCATTTTACAAATTCTTGCATTGCATTCACCCCACAGCTTTATTCACTGTCCATTGTTGACTCCAGATTTACATACCCTGTCAGATTACTCCCCAGATCTTCCGAGCAAATACTCATCGGCCTTAGTGACAATTCCAATGTATGGCCCATAGGTACCACTGACGAAACATCCCAAACTTAATTCATTATTAAACCAAAACAAATCTTATTTTTTCCTACCCTGTCTTTTCTAACTCAGTGACAGACACAACATCCAACCTGGACTCCAAACTAAGAGGCTAAAGGCTACCTTTCACTTTTTACTTTTTCTTTTTCTTGTCACTCAAATTCAGCGACCAGGTCTATTGATTTTGCCTTCCTGATACCTTTGCAATTGCTCCTTTTCCTCTATCCCTACCTAGGTCAGGTGCCTACTTAAATGAATTATGACACTCCTTACTTCGAAAATAAGGTCTAAACTTATGGCATTTACAATTCTTTTCCACCTTGACTGTCCCTCTCTCTTCAGTATCATCTCCTGCTAACTTCATACTCCAGCCTTAAAGAACTAGATTTTACATATTCTTTTGCCTTTCTGCCCTTGTACATAATGTTCCATTCTTCAAGAATGACCTTTTCCTCTCACTGTTCTCTATGTATCTAACTGCTATTTATCTTCATGAATTCGAGTTCCTTCATCAGAGAAGTCTTTCCTGACTCCCCTTTATCCTAGGCTGGGTTAGGTGCCATCCCCATGTGCTTGCATCAAGCTTGTTTTAATATCCCTCTCTTAGAGCTTTCGCAAACTCACTGCAAGGTAATCCCACCAGAAGTCCCACCCTATTTCAATGCCGTCTCCCTCATTAGAACTCCTCTGGAGAGATTTCCTTCAGAATGAGTTTATGAGTCACAGAAGAAAATTTATTTTTATGCTTCAACTTTGCTTTTGCTCAGAAGTAGTATTGCCCAGTGTGACCACCAAAATTATTGAACAGATTTGACATTGAATAACTTTTGCTATTTCAAAAAAATTCAAATATGCTTTCAAAGGACAAATACTTCTTCCCGCTGAGACTATTCAAAAGCCTGTAATCAGATGTAAGAATTCTTGAATGTTTGCTTAAAGAAAAAATAGTCAAAGTACGGTAGAACTATAGTTTTAAATGTACACATGCTTTCCAATACATACTTCAATAAAAATCACCGAGTAAATAAAAATATAGCTTTTAAGTGGAAAAAAATTAAGCTAATTCTTAATTTCAGAACACCAATATATTTAAATGCTGCAAATGAGTGGATAAGAAAAAAATGATTAAAAAGCAGCACGCAAAGTCATACACAGAATATGGTACTATAACACATCAAAATAACCACATTAAGGAATGCAAGGAATAAAAAAAATGGTATCAGATAGGGGTATCTTGGAAGAACATTATAATATAGGACTAGATTATTAATGGGAAGAACCTAGCAATACTAACGTGGAAGTCTAATTCATGTTTTACATGTTGGTTTTTATATTAATATCAGAAATATCTTCCCATGAAACTATTATTTGTCATTAGTATTTTCTCTCAATGAATAACATTATGTTTGAGAAAAGGAAAAAAGAAATAATTTAGAAATATTGATTTAGAGGTATTGTTGCTCGGTACTTGAATATTTTAAAATAAAACTTCGTGGTATTGATTAAAAGATATGCTACCTAGCTTGATAAAGATCTGTCCTTAGAAAGAATTTCTTGTCACTCAAATTCAGCAACCAGGTCTATTGATTTTGCCTTCCTGATACCTTTGCAATTGCTCCTTTTCCTCTATCCCTACCTAGGTCAGGTGCCTACTTAAATGAATTATGACATTTCTTAAATGTCATCAAGTCTTAAAGCATCAAGTCTTTGAGAATGTCACATAGTAAAAGCATTGCATGAATCTAAGGCAAATGAAACAACGCATGCAGTAGGAACTTAGTATTTGTGAATTGAATACCAAATATGAATCAAGGGAAGTAGCAGTGAATCAGTAAAGTGACCCAGTTACTTTTACAGTCATCATTTCCATGATTTCTGGCTTCATTCTATTTATTTATTTATTTATTTATTTATTTATTTATTTATTTATTTATTTTTAAAGATTTATTTATTCAACAGAGATAGAGACAGCCAGCGAGAGAGGGAACACAAGCAGGGGGAGTGGGAGAGGAAGAAGCAGACTCATAGCGGAGGAGCCTGATGTGGGGCTCGATCCCATAACGCCGGGATCACGCCCTGAGCTGAAGGCAGACACTTAACTGCTGTGCCACCCAGGCGCCCCTGGCTTCATTTTAATGAGCATTAAGAACTCATTGCAATCCTAAGTTGAATTTATTATATAAACTATTGCTTAACATAGTGGGTCATCTTTTAATGCTCGGAAATACTCAGTGTCCAAGTCTTTTCAGTGTGACTTTGGGCTTTTTATTTGTTTTTGGTATATGTGTGTTCTTTTTCCAAGGAGAACTCGGATACCTCAGAGATACAGATACTTATCAATTATACAATATGAAGGAGAAACTATGGTCATGTCATAAGAAGTATATATTTCACCAAACTTTACTGAACACTTTGCGAAGGGCTACAGTCTCTTACTACTCAGTGTACAAAGATGAAAAGCAAGACCCAATCCTTGCCTTCAGACATGTCCAGTGGGGCAGCAAGGAACCTTCTATTATAATATAATGCAGCAAAACAAGGCTAAGCAATGTGGGATCAGATAAGTGGCTGGCCCAGTGAAGCCTGGAAATTCTGAAATAACTGAGGGCCATGACACATTTGCGGCAATTTCATTGAGGACAAACCCTAGAAGCTTTGGATTCACTGTGAATTCAAATCCTGGCTTTATCTCTTACTAGCTGTGTGTCTTGTGTATACAGTAGGTGTTTATCAAATTAGCCTACCAAACTGTCAGAAGTAAAAGGAGACATAATTGAGAGCTATGAGAGTTTGGAAAGACTTGGTGGGTGAGGCAGGTCTCAAACTGAACCTGGGGTGCCCTGCAGGAATTAGGTAGACAATATTTGGATAGGAAGAGGCTGTGTTGGCCCTGAGAAATGAAGTTTCAGAGAAGAGAATATATGTGGCGTGTGATCCAAAGGCTGATAGGCATCGAGATTGCGGGCCAGCAAGGAAAATATATCAGATTGCAAGCACAGAAAATCTTTGAATGCTATTTCATAAAAGATCGAGACAGTGTCTTTCCAAGCTTCTATTCCTCCATGCTCCTGCACTCTCCTTAATTTCTTTCAAATACACATTTAGAAATACTTAATGGAATGTAATATTTTGCCAGTATTTATGGTAATTACTTCCTGTTAGTTCTTTTATTAAGGAACAACACAATTTTATGTAGGATGCATGGCCCCAATTTTCTCAGTTTGTAGTAAGTTATCTGACGTCTCTTGCAATAAACCAGCATCTGCAAGAGTTATTCTTCTGGTATAACAAGAGAACACCACTTAGATTTTTAAACATCCAACCTCACACTGTTTGCATCACATATGGTGAAGGTACAGAAAGTAGTTAATTCATCTTATTCAAATATATTATCTCCACTCCCTTCCTGCGCAGTATTTTATTATTTATTTGGCATACAATTGAATCAGCTTTTGTGCTACATAGTTCAGTGAGAAGGAATAGATGCGCACAGCCACATCCTAGACAGAGATATACCAGGTGCAAACAATACCTCTCTGCAAAGTTCACAAGAGATTTATCACAATAAAAGGGGCCAGAAGAATCTGGACATTTCTGGGTTACTGTGCTATTCCCCACTGCTATGCTCTAACCATCTCAGACAGGCTGACAGAAACTATTGTTATAACTTCTGCTGGTGTTGTATTTATATACCATATTGGTTGGGCTGCAAGACCTCGGTACAGGCAGGCCCTCTAATGTGCTCTTTCAATTTGCACACAGAAACTTTAAGAGTCTATTATCTGGTTTACTTACAGTGTCTATCGCCATTACTAAAAAAAAAGAGAAAATGGCACCATCAGGTTGAAAACAGAAGAATGTCTGTTGTGTAGAGAATAAAAGGAAAATTTTAAAAATCTCTGCTGGAACATTTTACATCCCTGGCCACCTCCTGCAATTTTTGCTTTGACATGAAAAAGTTCGTCATGGGCAGAAAGTAGGAACAGAACTCCTATTACATTGTGACCTGTCAATAATTGTGCATCCACATTCAAATACAAGGTCATTCACATGCTTCCAATGTATGATTCAGCAAGGGGCCCAGCAATGAAATAATTATGTGAATCCTCTCGCCTGCATAAATTCCTGTTTACTTAGAAGTCAGCAGGCAACCTCCAGATTCAAATCTACACATCCCTTAACACATGATATACGGTAAGGGATCAAAATCAAATCAAAGCTCTAAGACTAGTATCAGGAGTGGCTAAAAGACTGGTATATTCTGTGCTTCTGTTTATCCACCAAATTTGGCAAGAATACGTGCTAATAATCCCAAACTGAAGAAAATGGTAACAGAAACAGTTTCTGTTTGTGAGGTGTGTGTGTGTGTGTGTGTGTGTGTGTGTGTGTGTGTGTGAGTGCGTGCGCGCGCGCTGAGTGGGATGGGGGGTAAGGAGGAGAAAGATTCCGTATGTGTTATAATATCTACTGATGAAGTTTTTTTTGTTTCTATCCCAGCTTTTGACATTTTTCTATTATATTAAAAAAAAAAACTAAACCTATAGAATTTTATTAACCTTTACTGAGAACTTACTTTGTGTCAGTTCCAAGTACTTTACATCCATTAACTCATTTCATTCCCACAAAGCCTTTTGACATAGACTTTATTTTTATGACCTGGGTATTATAGGTGATGAAACTGGAGCACACAGAGGTTAGGTAAATAGCCCAAGATCACGTAGCTAGCAAAGGGCAGATCTTGGATTCAAACCGAGGAAGACTGGCTTAGGTGTGACTAGATTTGTACTGGCCAATATGGCAGCCACAGCCACAAAGGGCTACTGAGCAATTACAGTAGGCTGATTTGACCTGCGATGCCCTGCAGGCATGAAATACACATAGGACTTCACTTGGTAAGGAAAGGAATATACCAATATCTTAAATTGCCTATTTAACATTTCATCAAAAACTTTTGTAATGATTACAGGCTGAAATGATAATATTTTGGATATATTGGGTTACATAAGGATACTACTAAAATTAATTACACATGTTTCATTTTACTTTTTTAATGTGAACACTAGAATATTTAAATTTACATATATGACTAACAGTATATTTCTAATGTCGGCTCTAGTCTGGACTTTTTTTTATTTTTTAAGAGAGAGTGAGTGAGGGCAGAGGGGGAGGGAGAGAGAATCTTAAGAAGGCTCCACCACGGAGCCCGACTCAGGACTTGATCTCTCGACCTTGAGATCTTCACCTGAGCTGAAATCAAGAGTCGGAACCTTGATTTCTGCATCTGAGCCACCCAGGCTCAGTCTGGACCCTTAACTACTCAGCAATATTGGTTTTATTTTAATTAATTAATTAACTAATTAGTCAATTAATTAAGTAGGCTCCATTCCCAGTGTGGAGCCCAACACAGAGCTTGAAGTTACAGCCCTGAGATCAAATCTGAGCTAAGATCAAGAGTCAGGTGCTTAACCAACTGAGCCACCCAGGCACCCCTGCAATACTGGTTTTAAAATCAGAGTGAATATTGGCCCAAACATGGATACTTCCTTCATTTTATTTTATATTTTATTAATTTCCTACATATGTATTGTAATATAATCCCTTCAAGCTTAAAAACATAAACTGAACCTTTATATAAAACCACCCAATGAACCAACTACAGGGACATTAGCTATTTTTATAGGTTGTTGATGAACCTATGACTGATAAAACAGTGAAGCTGAACAAGGTCATCAGCACAAGGAATAAATATGATCCAATTATTATCTGCAGGGCCATTAATAAAAATAATAATAATATGGCTAACACCTATTAAGAACTTAAAATATGCCACACCTTGGGCAAAGCCAGTGTCATCCAAAGGGTTGGTACTGCCCACCAGGGGGCATTTTGGAAATTTGTGGGCCCATTTTCGGCTGTCCCAAAGGACACTTTGGAATAATGGACTTTGTTTTAAAAAATGTATAACAGATGGAATATTTTAAATCTCCAACTTAATAGGAAATTAAAACATTCACATGTGCATTTACCCTATGTCCCAGCATTCCCATTTCTAGGAATCTATCCTTATGACAGATTGGAAAAGATGGGAAAATTATTAAAAGAAGTATACCCAAGGCTATTCATTAGAATTGGCACCACATATTGGAACCAACTCAAATGTGCACATTGGGGAACGAGTAGAAGAAACTGTAGTCACTCCTCCCAGTGGAGGACTATGCCGCTACCAAAAATTAGTAAAATTCTCTTTCTACTGCTGGAGTGATCTCCAGAATATAATCTGCAGTGGAAAAACGAGGTACAGAGAGTATTACATAGAGAACTGGTTCTCAGAGTGTGGCCTCCAAACCACCACCAGCACCAACATCACCTGGGAACTTGTTAAAAATGCAAATAATTGGATGCTATCCTCAACCTACTGAAATAGAAACTCCGAGGGCAGGATTCAAAAATCTGTTTTAACAACCCCCCCCAAGTGATTTATTGGCAGCTGAGTGTGAAAGTTTTGCTATACATTATCCTACTGTTTTTCATAGAAGGGTAGAGACATACATATATAATTATACTATACAGATATATTTGTTTATGTGTTTTTTTAAAGATAGTGGATTAAACCACTAAATAAATAAGAGGTAATAAAGCTATGTAAATTGGTTAACTGTGAAAGAATCAAGGGGAAAGAGACACAGAAGGGAGACCTCTCTGAATATACTTTGAATTATAGATTTGAATTTGGCATCGTATTACAAACATAATTTTTTAATACAAAGTAAAACAAATAAACCTGTATTTAGTTGGTGGCTTAATAAAACAGAGTTATTCCTAGTGATTTTAAAGCACAGTAATTTGTACTCTAATTTGTATAAGGGAATAGAGCAAAAAGAACTACAAAGATATGTTACATTCTTTGCAGTAATAATTTTGTTACCAATAATACTGACGATAGTTTTCTCAAACTATGTAATATTGATATTACTATTCGATCAAGGAAACGAGGAACTATGCTAAAGTCATTAGGAATCTAGAATTTCATTAAAAGAGAAAAGAGATACAAATACAAAACCAAACAACTCAGGTTAAAACAGTATCATTCTAATTTAAACTGGCAATATTACTATGAACTATGATATATGTCCTCTTAAAAAAATTTCTTCGTCCTGTTCACAAAAAGGCCTAGAAACAAATGGCAAGCGAGATGGACCCATGGAACACAGCTGTGATCTCCAAATACCATTTCTCACTAAAAGAAACTTGAGTTCCCTGAGAAGTAACTGGACTCAGGTGTGAGGCTGGAAATGCACCAGATAAGTCCAACCTTCTTGTCATACCAGCAGGCAAGGAAGCTATCAAAGACTACTATGATAATATCCAAAAGGCTCAGCCAAATCCCCAACGGCTTTCTACTGAGCAAAGATGAGACAATCTGAACATCAGTAAGTATAATAATGACAATGAATGTATGTTAACTACGTTAAAAGCCCAGTGTCATTTCACAACAATACCAAACTAACACAGAAAACACTTCATCGTTCATCTTTGAAGTTGCTCAAAATTCATCTAAAACTTTTGCAAACATAAAAGGGAAAGAGCTAAACACTTAATTTCTCTTTCCTGTGCTGATTGTTATTTCCGGGTAACCAAATAGTTAATGAGAGAAAGTTTCCTTTTATGGAGTATTTCAGCTACTAAAGAAGAAGGGATTATAGAACTCGACTATCACTAGTTGGCAAAACCTTTATGAAATAGTGAATTCAGGTGACGATCACCATGGTTGCTACATTAATGAAAAGAGATATAACCTGACAGAATCATACATTCTCTGTACATTATCCTTAAATAAAAAGAAATAAAATGAGAGAATTTGCAGCAAATTAAACTACAAGCTTACATAATTTAGGGGAACATAAACAACTTTACAGAATCCCTTTCAGTATTTTCTCTACTTTTGCATAAAAACAGAATTCTTCAAAATAAAAAGAAAAAAATTGTAGGCAAAAATGGATAATCTGTAAGAATTCTGAAAAAAATGATTTGTATGTACTTTATAGTGAATTAATTTGAACAGGTAAAAATTCGTATGACCAAAGATCATGAGGCTTGCTCTCCTAATAATCTTGGTATCCTCTTTATGTCCTAACACAGTGCTTAAGCATACAGTAGGTACTTAATTAATTTTTATATAATAATTACTCTGATTTTTCCCATGTCTACTGATGCTCCAAGTCATTAAATAGAATATGGAATAAACATGATAAAAATCATTGACAATTAGCTTAACTGGGGTAACCTTCATTGGCACATTTAATTTTTAAAAATGAATATAACATAACAATACTGTTTTGAAAAGACAAAAATTGATAATTCTAGTTTAGATTAAGAATCATATTTTCAAAAATGTAATAAAGACTATGAAGACAGGTACCCAAGACATTTAGTAAGAATATTTTTTTTTTCTTAAGAGCAGATGCTTTTAACTCTGTTCTGAGTACTCTAAGTAAGTATATTTTTAGAAAAAAAATTGGAAAAAAATCTATATTATACTTATGACATCTTATTATGTCATTTCAAAACTAAATAGTAAAAACTCTGTGGGAAAGAATAATCTTTTGAAGCATTTTACTGAAGATGATTTTCAGTTTTCCTTGGTCATACAAACTGTTTTCCTTCTTATTGTAAATAATAACCATGCTAAATTTTAACAAGAATAATGTTGGTAATGCTCATTCTAAAATGCATTTTTATATCTTATTTTACAGAAATCAGTGTTAACCAAATTTCATTCTGTAGCATGTAGAATGGTATGCTCTTAAAAAAAGCGTTTCGTGATCATACACATTTGGGAGATACCATAGACTACATTCTCTGCAAATTCAGAGTATGAAGTTATATAGTAAAATGCTCTGAGAAGTCTACTCGCAGAAATATTTCCCATGAACTTTATAATAGCACATTTCCAAAACTTACTTGATGATGGAACTCTCTTGTGTAATATATTTCAATATTCTGTAGAACAAATGTTGGGAATGCTGGCCTAAGTTAATTGTCATTTTCTAAGCACAGATTATAGCATGCAGATCATTTAGAGAACTTTCCTTAGTGTCTTTGTACAAGTGAAAAAATTTAAGAAACACAAGAAATCAATGAGCTATTAAAAATCAGAATCAAGTTATCGTTGGGTTTCAGGGAAAGAAATAATACCCCTTAATTCAAAGACTGGTATGCATACTTTTCCAGTTTAAAAACTAAAATATATTTTTACTATTTCAAAATGTCATTACGTAAGGGACCATAATAGTTAACATAGCTAATTTTCACTATGATAAGAACTGTGTACCGTATAATTTGGAATAATTACTCCTACTATAGTATATTTGTTTTCCTAAAAATTAGAATACAAATTCAGTCATAGTCTCAAAATTTTTTCATGTTCTATTTTTTCACTTATTAAAAAATCAACAATAAAATACTTTTCTACTAAAACATCAAATGGAACCAAAACAATCTAACACTTTAAAAATCAGATACACCAGGAAATTCTAGGTCTTATAATTTGATAAGGCTATTTGTGTGGAAGTTGGGGTTCTCTGTTCTTGCTGGCCATGAGGGGATAAAAGGAAAAGGATAAAGAAAAAAAAAAAAAAGCTGGAGAGAACAATTTCTTCTTCCTCCTTAACTCCAGTCAATTTACCTGCCTTGTTCATACTATGTTTTTCAGAAAGTAATTCAATACTACAACATTGTTCTCAAAGGATGTGTAGAAAGACTCTGGTAGCTTGTTACAAGAGAATTAGCACAGACTCTGAAGTTAAAGATATGGGTTCTAGACCCTCTTTTACCTTGTATGTTGAAAGAAATTAGGCAAGTTTTCTAAGACTTCGTTCTTTTTCCAACTAGAATATGCTAGTAATACTTTAAAAACTGTGAATGTATTTTTTAAAGTGTTGTAGAATTGTTGGATGCCATTGAGTTCATCATCTCTAAGGATTGCAATAGAAATAAACATTTATCTTTTTATGGAATTTTTTTCTAACCCTCTCTGAAGTTTCTCAGACTAGAAATCTCCTTACAGGTGATAAGTATATTTTATTGTTTTTGGTCTACATTTTAAAAACACAGATAGTTCTCAATAAATATCATTAAAAATGAAAGATAAATAAGGACAACTTAATGGATAGGAGGCAAACCATCAAGATGGTGACATAACATTGTTCCCAACTTCAGTCCCCCCTGCCCACCTTCAGTTTAGACCAACTAGCAACTATCCACATACAAGACAGTATTGTAAAAAGTCCCAGAACCTGGAAGCGAGGCTGAAGCACTTGCCTGGACCATAGAAACAGATAAAGACTGCATTAGCAAGGTAAGAGAACCAGTCACATTCTGAATGCTTTGCCTATTTCCTGGGTGAGTACGTTTCTGCACCATGAAGGAGCTCTGGGCTTATTGTTTCTCCAGTGGGAAAAGAACGCCCACAATCAAAATCCAGCTCCCCCAGTATTGCAGGATGTTTCCTGGAAAGTCCACTTTGGTCTGGTCTCATGGGAAACACTGGGAGGACTTAAGGGACTCAACCACTGGGGATCAGATAGAGATGTTTGAATGAATAAAGAAGATGTAATTATATATATATAACTTAGCCATAAGAATGAAATCTTGCCATTTGCAATGACATGGATGGAACTAGAGTGTATTATGCCAAGCAAAATAGGTCAGAGAAAGGCAAATACCGTATGATTTCACTCATATGTGGACTTTAAGGCACAAAATAGAAGAACATAGTAGAAGGAAAGGAAAAATAAAATCAGATAAAAACAGAGAAAGAGGCAAACCATAAGAGATTCTTAATCTAGGGAATAAACTGAGGGTTGCTGGAGGGGAGGTGGGTGGAGGTGGGGTAGTTGGGTGATGGGCATTAAGGAGAGCACTCGATGGAATGAGCACTGGGCGTTATACACAACTGATGAATCAGTAAACTCTACCCTGAACTTAATAATACGCTATATGCTAACCTACTTGAACTTAAATTTTAAACAAAGGAGAAAAGAAAAAAAAATTGAGTTTTATTGCTTTTTCTATTTTTCCCCTATTTTCTATTTCATTTACTTCTGCTTTAATGTTTATCATTTCCCTCCTTGGTATTTTTAGGTTTAGTTTGTTCTTCTTCTAGTGCCTTGAAGTGAAAAGTTAGGTTATTTGAGATTTTTCTTTTTTCTAGATGTATGCATTTATCTCTGTAAACTCTTTTAGAACTGCTTTTGCTACATCTTACACATTTACATATGCATCAGGGATATTGGTCTGTAATTGTCTTTTGTAGTGGGGGTCTTTGTCTGGTTTTGGGATCTAGGTAATGCTGGCCTCATAGAATGAGTTTGGAAGTTTTCCTTCCATTTCTATTTTTTGGAACAGTTTAAGAAGAATAGGTATTAATTCTTTTAAATTCCCCTAGGAAGCCATCTGGCCCTGGACTGTTGTCTGTTGGGAGATTTTTGATTACTGATTCAATATCTTTGCTGGTTATGGGTCTATTCAGGGTTTCTATTTCTTCCTGTTGCAGTTTTGGTAGGTTATATGCTTCTAGGAATTTATCAATTTCTCCCAGATTGCCTAATTTGTTAGGATATAATTATATAAACCAATAGAAGATTTGAACAATACTACACAACAAATGGGTCTAAGAAACATACACAGAACATTTTATCCACCAATAGCAGAATACACATTCTTTTCAAGCATACACAGAACATTTTCTAGGACAGATTATATGTTAAGCTACAAAATAAATTTCAATAAATTCAAGAAGAAAGAAATGATATCAAGTATCTTCTCTGAACACTAGAAATCAAGAGCAAAAAGACAGCTGGGGAATTCACAAATATATGAAACTTAAACAACACATCCCTGAACACCAAATGGATCAAAGAAGAAATCAAAAGAGAAAGAAAAAAATCTTCAATCAGTAAAAATGAAAACACAACATACGTAAATGTATATAATTGCTCATAATATTCTCTTATAGTTGTTTGTATTTCTGTGGTGTTGGTTGTGATCTCTCTTCTTTCAGTCATGATTTATTTATTTGGGTCCTTTGTCTTTTCATTTTGATAAGTCTGTCTAGGGGTTTATCAATCTTGTTAATTCTTTCAAATATCCAGCTCTTAGCTTTGTTGATCTGTTCTACTGGTTTTTGTTTTTTTTTTTAATTCTATACCATTGATTTCTGCTCTAATCTTTATTAATTCCCTTTTTCTGATGGATTTAGGCTTAATTTGATAGTTCTTTTTCCAGCTCCTTTAAGTATAAGGTTAGGTTGTGTATTTGAGACTTTTCTTGCTTCCTGAGGAAGGCTTGTATTGTTATATACTTCCCTCTTAGGATTGCCTTTGCTGCATCCCAATGGTTTTGAACAGTTGTGGTTTCATTTTCATTGCTTCCATGTATTTTTTAAATTCTTCATTTCCTGGTTGACCCATTCATTTTTTAGCAGGATGTTCTTTAACCTCCATGTATTTGTGGTTCTTCCAAATTTTTTTCCTGTCGTTGACTTCAAGTTTTATACCATTGTGGTCTGAAAATATGCACGGTATGAGCTCATTCTTTTTTGTACTGGTTCAGTCCTGATTTGTGACTCAGTATGTGATCTATTCTGGAGAATGCTCCCTGTGCACTTGACAAGAATGTGTATTCTGCTGCTTTAGGATGAACCCATTTAGCACGTTGAATATATCATGCCAGTCCTTTCTCGCCTGCCAGGTCTCTGTGGACAGGTCTGCTGCCAGCCTTATGTGTCTACCCTTGTAGGTTAAGTACACCTCCAGAGTTGCTTTCAGAATTCTCTCTTTATCTTTGCATTGTGCAACTATGATATGTTGTGGTGTTGGCCTATTTTTGTTGATTTTGAGGGGAGTTCTGTGCCTCTTGGACATGAATGTCTGTTTCCTTCCCCAGATTAGGGAAGTTTTCAGCTATAAGTTGTTCAAATAAACCTTCTGCCCCCTTTTTCCTGCTCTTCTTCCTATCTGGGACCGCTATGATAAAGATATTATCTGGCTTTATGAAATCGCTGAGTTCCCTAAGTTGTGATCTAATAGTTTTCTTTCTCTCTTCTTTTCAGCTTCATTATTTCCCATAATTTTAATAATCTATATCACTGATTCACTCTTCTGCTTTGTCCATCCTAACTTTTATGGCCTCCACTTGGGACTGCATCTCAGGGATGGCATTTTTAATTTCAGTCTGGCTAGATTTTAGTTCTTTTATATCAATAGTAAGGGATTCTCTAGTATTTTCTATGCTTTTTTCAAGCCCAGCTAGTATCCTTATAATTGTTATTTTAAATCCTAGTTCAGACATCTTACTTATATCTGTATTGATTAAATCCCTGGCTATGAGTACTACCTTCTGTTCTTTCTTATGGGGTGAATTTCTCTGTCTTGTTATTTAGTCCAGAAAAGAAAAGAAGGAAAAAGAAAAAAAGAAAACAACAACAACAACAGCAACAACAACAAAAAACTAGATCCTGGGTGTGTTTTGGTCTGCTTGTTAAAAGAAACTAGATCCCAAAATAAGGAAGAAAGAAAAAAAAAGAAATATATATATATATACATATATATATATATATATATATATATACACACACACACACACACATATATATATATATAATAAAATAAAATACATTGAAAGGAAGCAATACACTCACACATATATAAAGTATATATAAAAATTTTAAAAAGAATAAGAATTGAAAAATAAGAAAATAAATTTAATAATAATAATAAAAAAAAGCAAAGAATATAAGTACAGAGAAGGCTAAATGCTACTCTCCCCTAGAGCTGAAGCTTTGTAGGTAAACTTGGTGCTAGGGAATTGTTTGTGCTGGTCTTCTGGGGGAGGAGCTATTTGCGCTGATTCTCAGGTGGACTTGCCCTGGTGGAAAAGGTCCTCCCTGGTGCTCAGGGAGGCGGGGCTTGGTGAAGCAGACCCGGATCCACTAGGTGGCGGTGTTTTGTTCCCTGAAGATTTTCAGCATTGGTGGGCAGGATAAATATGGCAGCCCACTGCTCTCTAGCCCCAGAGTTGAAAACCCACACCCCTCATTCTTCAGTGAGCCTTTACGGAAGAGCAATCATCACTCTTGTCTCCCCAGTTTCCATTAAAACCCTGTGTTCACCCTGTCTGTGCCCAAGCCCCTCTATCTCAGGCACGCAAGGGAGTTTCAAACTCCAACTTTGACGGACTCCCATGGCGCAAAGCACTCTTTCCCTGGAGAGGGGGTCACCTTGCTTCTGCCTTTTGCCGACCCATCCCAGGAAGGTGGTTGCATAACCACGCATCGGTTCGCCCTTTTTGGCAATACAGAGCAGAAACCGGCACCTAGACTCGCTGGTCTCAGCTAGCTTCCACGTCCTATGCCTGGGAGAAGCACTTAGGCTGCACTTCTTGTGACCCTGGGGATCTTGAGGCCACAGGGTCACACCTGGGATTCTGGCCTGCTTTGCCACCTGAGCACCTTTAAACCAGGCATGCCCCCACTGCTGCAGACCTCTAAAAGTTCTGATTTTGCACTCCACCAGTTATAATACTTTGCCGTAGCCTCTTTAAGCAAGCTCTCTCCCCACGACAGTATCCACAGCTATGTCTCTCTCAAAAACTAACAATAATTAAAAAAAAAAATGGGTACGTTGCCAGAAACATACAACCTCCTGAGACTGAATCATGAAGAAATAGAAAATCTGAAGAAACCAGTAACAAGTAAGGAGACTGAATCAAAAACCTGCCAACAAAGAAAAGTCCAGAACTAGATGACTTTACTGGTGAATTGTACCAAACATTTAAACAAGAATTAATACTAAATCTTCTCAAAAACTTCCATAAACCTGAAGAGAAGGGAACAGTCCCAAACTCATGAGACTAGCATTATCCTGATATTAACTCCAAAAAGAGATTACAGGAAAATTACAAGCCAATAACCTTCATGAATACAGATGCAAATGTTCTTAACAAAATGCTAGCAAGCTGAATTCAACAGCACATTGAAAGGACCAGACATGATCAAGTGAGATTTATCCCTGGGGTGCCAGGATGTTTCAAACACATGTAAATCAACAAATGTGATATACCACACTAACAGAATGAAATAGACAAATGTTATAATCATCTCAATAGATGCAGAACAAGCATCAGACAAAGTTCAAAATCCATTCATGATTAAAAAAAAAAACAACAAAAAAAAAACTCTAAACAAAGTTTAGAAACTGGGCATAGAGAAAATGTTCTTAAACATAATGCAGGCCATATATAACAAGCCCAGAGCTAGCATACAGAATGGTGAAAGGTGAAAACTTTTTCCCTAAGGTAAAACAAACAAACAAACAAAGGGAAAAACAGCATGACCATTCTCACCTCTCCTTCTCAACATATTATCAGAAGTTCTAGCCAGAGCAATCAGTCAAATGAAACAAAACAAAAACATCCAAACCTTAAAAAAAAAAAAGAAATAAAATTACCATTTGTGGATGGCATGATCTTATATATAGAAAATCCTAAAAACTACACACACACACACAAACACACACTGTTAGAACTATCTAGTAAATTCAATAAAATTACAGAATACAAACTCAACATACTAAAATCAGTTGCATTGCTATACACTAACAAACTATCTGAAAAACAAAGAAAACAATCCCATTTATAAGTGCATCAAAAGCTAAAAAAAGTAATACTTAGGAATAAATTTAACAAAGGATGTAAAAGATTTGTACTGAATACTAAAATATTGATGAAAGAAATTGAGGAAGACACAAATAGAAATGTATCCAATGTTCATGGATTAGAATTAATATTGATAAGACATAGTACCCAAAGACATCTACAGATACAATGTAATAACTATCAAGATTCCAATGACATTTTTACAAAAAAATTTTTTTGCAAGATCCCTAAAACCCTAGAACCTCAAAAGACCCCAAATTGTCAAAGCAGTCCTGAGAAAGAACAAAGCTGGAGGCATCACACTTCCTGATTTCAAACCATATTACAAAGCTATAGTAATGAAAACAATATTTTACTGACATAAATACAGGCATACAGAACAATGGAACAGAATCAAGAGCCCAGAAATGAATCCACACATACAGTCAACTAATATTTGAAAAGGGAACCAAAAATCCTTAATGGGGAAAACACAGTCTTTTCAATAAATAGAGTTGGGAATACTGATATTCACATACGAAAGAATGGAACTGGATCCCTATCTTACACCACATACAAAAATTAACTCTAAATGATTTAAAGACTTAAGAGTAAGACCAAAAACCATTAAACCCCTAGAAGAAATGGGGAAAATGAACCTTAACATTGGTCTTGGCAATGATTTTATGGATATGACAAACAAAAGCACAGGCAACAGAAGCTAAAATACGTAAGTGGGAGTACATCATACTAAAAGACTTCTTCACAGCAAAAGAAACATCAATAAAATGAAAAAGCAACCTATGGAATGAAAGAAAATATTTGTGAACCACATATCTGATAAGAGGTTAATATCAAAAATACATAACAAACTCATACAACTCATCAAAACAAAAACAAAAGCAGATAGTTTGATTAAAAAATGGACAAAGAACTGAGTAGACATTTTCCAATGAAGACTTACAAATGGCCAACAGGTACATGAAAAGGTGCTCAACCTCATTAACCATTTGTAAATGCAAATCAAAACCACAATGAGATATCACCTCCCACCTCTCAGCATGGCTACTATCAAAGAAGACAAGAAATAAGTTGGTGAGGATACGGAGAAAAAGGAACTCTTTTGTACTGTTGGTGGGATGTAAATTGGTGCAGCCAATGTGGAAAATAGTATGAAGGTTCCTTAAAAAAGTTAACAATAGGAATACACCCTACAAAATAATAATAATTCATTTTTCTACCTCTGAATGTTCACAGTGATGATGAGATACAGGATGCTGAACGGGAAGAACTTTCTTCCCATATGATGCTGTTAGTAAATTGATCATCTCTGAAGTTCCCCTACATAAGCCTTCTTGTGATATGAGAAAAATAAATCCTCTCTTTTATATTTTTATGGCACTTTTAGTTGAGGCCTCTGTTTCCTGCCAAAATCATTCTTACTGACAATGGCATAATGCTTTGAGAAAAATTTTTGTAATTTCTAATTATTTATTGTTTCTCTTTTTTTTTTGCATTAGAGCACTATAATTATAAGAAAGATAACTAAGATCTCTGTATAAAATACTTTGATATAAAAAACTACAGAACTACTATACTTATTTGTTTTCCAAGGAAGAGAAAGAATTAAATATGGGGTTAGAAAGTAACAGGCGCCTTATAATTGACAAAAGAAATGAGGAGTAAGGGCCTCAGACAATGCTTCTCTCTTTGATTTTCTTTTAATTCTGAATTGATAGGAAGTTTGGGAGTATGTGGTAGCAATGAAATATTTTCTTCTTTGAGTTGTTAATACAAAATAAAGATGCATGATTTAGCTGGCGATCATTTGTTTAGTGATTATGCCATAATTGCTCCACCAAAACAAAAATAATGGTGATTTCTGTAAACACCCACGTAGTGCTTCCCATGAGCAAGGCTCTGCTCTAACTAATCACTGCATGTTATTCATTCATATACCCTTCATTCAACCCTTCCATCCACCCCATACAGCAGATCAACCAAGGCAGAAACATCACCTGAGGTCGCGCAGCCGAAATGCAGCCACGGTGGGATTCGAACCTGGGCAAATGGCTCCAGTTTGCACATGCAGCACTGCACCTGGCTTTCTAATGAAATACTGAATTTAAGGAGAACAAGAATGCAAAGAGGGTGTTTGCCAAGTTAGGTTTCCTTTAACTTTGACAGTTTGTCCATCACGAGGAAAGGTCTTAAATTAATTCATTTACTTTATGGGTGATATTGTTGAATTCTTATTTTAGGACTGCAACCTCTCATTTTATATTAATTTTTAGAAAAAAATTTCAAATAATACTGTATTGTTTCTATTTAATTCAGATTCAGAGGATCTAAGAACTGAGGCAGATCTTATTCTTTCTCAAATAGTTGAGTCTCGGAATGATATTCTTGGTTCATGTGAGTTCTGACTCAAACATACTATAATTTCAGCGACAGTCTTTTTATGTCCTTATATACCATGGTGCTCATGGAGGCACTTAGTGCATTTAAAATGATATAAGATTTATTGACCTAATGATGGTATTTTGGTATTTCCACCTTTTCTAAGAGACGTTAATTATTCGTAATACTCCAATAACACTTATATTAGTTCTTGTGCACATTTAACTTGTTGGACCGACTAGCCCATTGCAGCCACCACTTTGGTCAGATAGAATATATGAGCCGTAACATGTGAGTTGGTAGTTGGTAGGTAATTTTTCTAATATAGATAAGGTAGTATGTACTGTTCCATCCTATCCTGATTCTACATATTTTCCAATATATGGCGTCTTCAGACACTGAATAACTTTGGAGCCATTTTGATGTGCAAATATTTAACAATTTATAAGACGTAAAACCATTCCATGTGTCAATGACTAACAAGTGTAAGCATGATTCCTATTATTCTTCAACCTTTGATAAACTTGATGGTCTGTTTCTCTTTGGCTGGTGTTGAGGTATCTCCATCCTGACATCATCATTTATTTGGATATATGCAAAATGATCTTTATTATTTGTGGATTTCATATTTATAAATTCACCTACTTGCTAAGACTTATCTATAAGAAATGAGATCAGAGGTTCCTGAAACTCTAACCCTGTTTCCCCCAGGGGCAACAGTTCAGTAATCATTAATTCAGTGTTTGTGGCAACTACACAGAGCATAACTGCTGCAAACAGTGAGAACTGACTGCATTTACCTAAACATAGCAGACAATATACATTATACTTACAAGCACCCACGTCTGATTGCCAACTTAGATGTTGTCCAGGGCCCTCCCTTGACATCTCATATTGCCCTTCAGCTATGACCCCATTTCTTTGATCTTCTTTATAAGACAACTTTCATGTGACCAGTGTTCAATTCTCAGTCCACATCATCCACTAGACCCTGAGCTGCATTTATGAAGTTTACTAGTCTCTCCCTAGAATTGTGATTTGACTTCTAGGAAGCACACTTCTGGCTTTCTTTGTGCATTACTGGCTCCTCAATCTCATGTTCTTTGTTTTGTTTTGTTTTCTCTGACTCCTTTTGACTTCTAAGTATTAGTACCCCAGGATTCCGTCCTCAAACCACTTCTCTATTTCTCTCTAGCTTCAGTTGGGCCTCATGGCATCAAATACCATCTATGTGCTGACGGTTCCTTAATTTCTGTTACCAGCAACAATGTGCTCCCTGAGTTTGACAATCAAATATTTAACTGGCCCCCTTAAACTGGGATATTTAATATGCATTTCAAACTTGATATGTCCAGAATAAATTACCAATCCTTCCTTCCCCACCCTAAATATACTTCTTTGGGCTCCACATGTCAATAAATGACACCACTCTTGCTCCTGTTGCTCAAAGAAAAAAGAGAATTCATCCTCGATTTTCTCCTTTCTCCCAAACCTATTCCCAATCAAAAACTCTTTTTAGCTCTACAAAAAAAGTCTTAAATCTAATTACTTTCAACTTACTCACTGCAAACCCTCTCAGACTCTCACCTCGTCTCCCAACTGATATCCCATTTCCGGGGCTTCCTACTTTAATCCCCATGCACACAGGAGCAGACCAAGTCCTGATCTTGCTCAAGCCCTAAGTGATCTGGCCCCTGGCTGACCCTCTGACTTCAGTTTCTTGCTTCAGTCATGCTGGCATTCCTGCTGACCATTCATACCTCAGGGCCTTTGCACTTGGTGTTCCTCTGCCCCTAGAGAGTCTTAATCTCATTCCCTCATTTTATTCAGATATCTATTCAAACATTAACATTTTAGAAACTTTCTCAGTAGTAATTTCCACAGTGGTCTTATTCTATCCTACCTCTCTATCCTTTTACCCTGAATTACTTTTCTTCGTAGCATTTACTGAGCGTTATTATGTCTCTCCCCAACTTCCTCCACCTAGAATATATACTCCTGGACGTCAAGGACTTTACTGACATTAACAACATATCTCCAGTGCCTAGAACAGTATCTGGCACACGATAGATATTCAAATTCTTGAGGAATAAAGAAACTAAGAGATGTTGAATAAATAATTTGAGTTCATGAATATCTAGTATTTTCTATAAATATTATTATAAATATATCTTTATTTTAGTGACTTGGTATTTATGACCTTCCTATGCATACGTTTGTATTATTATGGTCTTAGTGCTTTTCATAGATTCTATTTATTCCAGTTGACTATTTGTTTTCCATTTGCTATTCAGATTGCATCAATTTTGCAAATTCCTGTAAGTTTAATTCTTTCTACATTTTTTAGCCCGATCCCAGATAGTTTGGAAACTATTCTTGCTTTTTTAACAGCGCAAGATATTCTAGATTTATCCTGATGTTGCTAGCTGCAAACCTGGAATCAGCTATTCTCCAAGAACATTAATTTCTTTCAGGTGGTGGTTCTTAAGCAAGTCTGTGCATTAAAATCAGGTGAGGAGCTGCACCCCAGACCTATCAAATTAGAATCTTGGTGATGGAATCCAGGGATCAATACTTTTTTGGAGGGGTAGCCAAAATTGAAAATAAATCAGGAGACCAAATAGATTTTCATTGAGTATTAATGAAAAATAGATGATGGAAGGAGCTCCTTGTGTTACTTTAGAGACAGAAAAAAAAAAGTTTTTAAACAAAAAACTTTTTTTTTAACTGAAGGTTGAACTCATGTTCATGTTTTCAGTATAACTTATTCAACTAAGTTCTTTCTTATCTTGTTCCGATAGAAAACTTAAAATTTATGGGCACTTCCCAAAGTCCCAGCTTTTCTTATCTAACATATGCAATATTATGTTATATATATTGTCATACCAAATTATGTCTGTAAGTTACAATATTATTTAAAATATAGAAAGCTTTCCATTTTCTTAAACACAATTGTATCTTATCTGGGTGTATTGAAAATATATCCACAATTCACTATTCATTTTACCATTTCATTGACGGCTTAAGAACAAATCATATATGCTATAATTAGACAAGGATATTTAGGCAAAATATACATGAGGATTACTACATGGTACACAATGCCTTATCAGATTCTTAACCTATTGTCTTAGGAATAGTTTAACAGTATGAAGACCCTAATGTCACTGTTTTTCACTCACTGTAATATATTTTCAAGAAGGAGAAGAAAAGTAAAATCACAGCTAACATGTCGGGAATTTTAAATAGCTCTGAAGACACCAATGAGCACATGTCCTGCTACCTAATCATTTGTCACAGACAAAAAAGACTCAGAACTGTTATGTATTTGTCCACTTCTTCTGTACCCCATAATTTTTTAATAATTTATCTTTTCATTATCTTTTTATGAACCAACGATTAGATCCATTAAAATCCATGAGGCACTAAACCAAATTATGCATGCTAACTTTGAATTTGTACTTAACAATATTTAGACTGATAAATTCTTAGTAACTATGGCTAAGAGACGGATTCAAAGCAGGTAAGTTGTATAGAACCTACAATTGTTGAATGTTAGTTGAAAGGCATCTAGTCCAAATATTTCTTAGACTTTTTTGATTACTGACACCTTTGATCACCACAGAGAATTTATGGACTCTGTCTACAGAAAACCTAATAATTCATGGATGACCACAGACACATTTTCATACCACTTTTGCAGGTTTAGCCATGGACTTCTCAAAAGCCCATCTCATAGACAAGACAACTAAACTCTACAAAGGGACAGTAACTTTACCAAGAACTCAAGAATCATTATTTCAGTGTTTCACTTATTATTATATCTACATAGGAGTTTTGCACAAGTCTCCAAAGATAGTGTTTCTCTGCTTTATCAACATGTTGAGCTCCGTCTGTCCTTGAAATGCCAGATTCTTTTCAATCTAAAATGAAAAGATGGGTCCAGCAGAGAATAATTATTTAAACACAGTAAAACAGAAATAAGAGAGTAGCCCTCCACTTCCGGATTTATTACGGCACATCTATTTTGTTTTGTTTTTAAATTTCCCCACATGTTGTTACTTCTCCAAGTGATTCGATCTGGGGTCAAACAAAGCTTACAGCCAGAAAGGTAGAAAAAGGCAGGTTCCTTTTTCAGGCACACTACGCAACTACCCATTCGGCTGTGAAGCACTTGCTAATGTATCTCCTGGAGAATATATTGATGTGGTCTGCAATCTACCCACTTCAATCAGATTCTCACTTGTGGGAGATGAAGAAGGGAAAGCCATTGAACATCCTTATCTGGAAACTCACAGGACAAGGCAGCTGGCAACCTCGCTGATAGGGGAGTCGGCTGGTATTTGCACTCCAGAGATCAGTAGCCAGATGAAATGGCCATAAATGGAAGGATAGCCTCATAATTATTAGAACATCTATGATGGCCTGAAGATGGGGAAAATCAAGTCAGAAACCTGGGCTTATCCATTTCTTTCTCTACTGCTTCTTACAATGCAGGTTTTATTTGTGAGATTGCCAGACCTTAGAAACTCAAAAAATAGATTCTTACCTTTTTGTCAGAGTGCAGGGAGGTTAACAAATTCTAGAATCATTTCTAGTTTATCACCTTTACTACAGATGATATTATGAAAAACACTCTAATATTCCTCCTATTTCAATACAGAAGAATATTTGAGGAATACTACCCACTGACAGGAAAAAAGCCGAATCTCACCATTGCATATGTCATGTATTTATCTCGATAACATTGCCGTGCCTGACTTTAATTTCCTGCAAAGAGGAACTATGCCATGTCACGTTAGTCACCATGAGACTACGTGGTGCTCTAGCAAGATGGCTGCTATGGACTGAACTGTGCCCTCTCTCCATTCATGACTGAAATCCCAACAGCCAGTACTCAGAACAAGACCTTTTTGGAGATGGGCTTATTAGAGAGGTAAGTAAGTTAAAATGAGCTCATGAGGGTGAGCTGTAGCACAATATTAGCAGTTTCATTATAAGAAGAGGAAATTCGGACACAGACAGGGACAGAAGGAAGGCGATATGAAGTTACAAAGTGAAGATGGCTGTCTATGAGCCAAGGAGAGAGTCCTGGAACAGCCCCTTCCCTCAAGCCTCAGAAAGAACCTACCCTCCCAATAGCTTGACCTGCAACTTCCAGACTCCAGGATTGCGAGAAAATAAATTTCTGTTGTTTTAGCCACTCGGTCTGTGATAGTTTATTACGGCAGTCCTAAGAAACTAATACAATGACTTGAATTTATATTCAACAAGACCAGTAAAGGATAGTGTGAGCTTTGGAGGCCAGAGTGACTCTCCTCTGTAAATAGGGCCACGCTATTCAATTTTTCTAACTTGTTCCCTCATGGGTGAGATGGTTTAATAGGGCTATTGGTAGGCATGCATAAACAAGTTTGAAAAACAGAGAAAACGTGGTCTTAAAGATCTTAATGTTTAATGACATTGTTTTTGCTTATCAACCAAAGTAAAAGACAGGAATGAAGAAGCAATCAGCCATTTCTTGTCAATGAATATGATGGTTCAAATAGCAGTGAGCTGAAATTTAAACAAGATTTGTCCTATCGACTTTCAAGATTTATCTTTGGAGTTTTCTACAGTGTAAGCAATGGATCAAAAAGAACACAAAAGAGATAATTCAGATATTCCAATAAACTGAAATTCTCCAAATGTATATTTGTATACATTTGTATAATGTATGTAATATTTGCATGTGTTGGTTCACTTGTTCAGTGAACTTTTAGAAATGCCGACCCCCTCCCTAGTTTCATGTGAAGCTTCACCCTTATAGATATCATTGCAGACTGCACTTTTTCTTACAGTTCTTACAATAACTTGAATAAAATTTTTATGGTGATGTTAATTTATACGATGATAATTCTCCCTCCATCTACCCACCTCACATCCTATCCGGATAGAGATGGAGGGGAGGATCTCTCTNGGGGGGGGGGGATTCTTTTTTTTTTTTTTTTTTTTTTTTTTTAAGAGAGAGTGAGAGAGGAGAGAGAGAGGGCGAGAGGGCACATACAAGCAGGGGGGGCAGGAGAGAGAGAAGCAGGCTCCCCGCTAAGAAGGGAGCCAGATGTAGGGCTCTATCCCAGGACCCTGATATCATGACTACAACCAAAGTCAGAGGCTTAACTGACTGAGCCACCCAGGCACCCCTGGGGGTGTCTCTCTATTATCATTAAAATCCCATCACCTAATGTAGAACACAGTAGAAACATAAAGAAAAAATAATACCAGTTTCTGAGTAAATATTATAGGTGAGAAACTCTCAATAAATAACTTACAAAGTGGGGGAATTCTTATATGATAATAAACTATTATTTCTGTTTCAGTTTTTAAGTTTACATGTCTACCAGAAGGGGAAAAAAAGGATTTTTATCTCAACAACATTTGATCTCAATAAGGTTGGCTGGGGGTTGTAGCGAGGAGAGGAGGAATGAAGAGACATGACGGGAACTACTTGTGAGAAAGAAAATGTATTCACGTGAGAATTACCAACTTTTCCGCTTTGCCACACTGCTACAGAGAATTCCTGTTTTTTCTCTTAATCTGTCCATCTCTACCACTGACATTTCTTTTCTTTTTTAAAAAGATTTTATTTATTTATTTATTTGACAGAGAGAGACCATGAGCGGGAGAGGAGAAAGGAGAGAGGGAGAAGCAGACTCTGCCGAGCAGGGAGCCCAATGTGGGGCTCGATCCCAGGACCCTGGGATCGTGACCTGAGCCAAAGGCAGAGGCTTAACCGACTCTCCTAGGCCAGATGTAGTTCTTTGACTCTGCATGACAGAATCAGGAGGAAGGAGAAAGGCAGACCGGAGCCTGTGTCTAAGGAAGGCTTGCCTCCTGGACCAGAGGTGACTAAGGGGAGTGAGTGGGAGGGTAATGAATGGGGCAGTGAATGGGAAGAATATAAAAGGAGTTGCTAGAGGGGTGGCTGATGTGACAACTTTACAACCTCAAGCCATAAGAGGGAAGGAAATGAATTGTTTTGATGTTCTTTTCATTGTTGTGTTAAGTTCTTTATAGTGCTGTGTGACCACATCCATCCACCTTCTTACAGAAGCTGGTATTGCCAGAGAAGACCAAGGAGAGTGCTGTCTTTCTGTGTGATTTCAGCTCCGGAAGCATGTGAGTACTCTGTCATTCCACACCCAAACAATCACTGAACTGCTGGGTCATTTTTCAATGGTGAAATGCAATTTAATAAAGTTGAAGTAAACATTACACTGCTTTTCTTTATACTTACCCAAGGAAGCGAAATAAAAACAAAAAACAAAAAAAACCCCAAACCCTCCCCAAAGAATGTCTATCCATTAAAGAGGAAGGAAGATAAGTCCTGGATGCCATGAGGAAAAGGAAAATTAGCTTAGCTAGGCAGACAGACATTTCTTCCACCTGCTCCACACAGGAAACGTGAAGTTTGCCGACTCAGCTGTTAGAAGGCTGAAACAACCCCACAAGAGCCCCTGTACTTCGCTCTGCTTTGCTGTAGAGAGCAGGAAACAGGGTGGCCCTGATGGGATTTCTGAAACCGGGGTGGGAGGGGTGGGGAAGAAAGTCACAGTGGGGAGAGGGGAAAAAAATGTTCTAATGCATCAACATCACACCTTGTTAAGGACAAAATTTATCATCCTGTTCCTAGGTCTTATCTATTTCCCCTCCCAGATCTGCATGCATTCATTTATGTTAAAACTAAGCAACCTGACTTTATGGATATTAGAAATAATGTTTTATACTGTAAGAAAGCAAGCCTGAGGGTGAATTATTCAAATCCCTGAGCACTTAGCGGAGAACAGAAGGTTCTCTAACAGTAGACATGGGGAGTCTATGGTACGTACGACTCCCATATTTCAAATCAAGGGAGACCTGGCTGGTGTGTGGTGTGTCAGCTTGGAATGTATGAAAGTGCTTGGGGGCGGTGTCATTCAGAGACAAGTGCGCGGGCTCCAGTTTGAGGTTTGAACGCAGCTCCAGCGCCCACGGTGGGATCCTAGTCAAGATACTGAAGCCCTGTGCACCTTCCTTTCCTTGAGATAATAACACCTCCTACCTCATATACTCTTGCAAGGCTGAAGTTACTATGGAGAGAATAATTGGAGTATATTTAGCTCTTAATAAGGGTTAGCTATTTCTTTTTTCAAATTGGTTAGGAATAGTTTACGCTTACAATCATAGAAAGCATTAGTTTCATCAGCTGCTAAATGCTCTAAAGTAACCAATGGCTAGATACCAAGATAAAGGTGAATGATCATAGAAGTTAGCATAAGAAAAAAATGTGAGCTCACAATGAAACTGAGATTCATAAAAATAGAATACTACACCTGCTTATGAATGGGGACTCTAATTCATTTTAGCCGTGAGTGTAATGTGTTTTTATGTTTTGCTCTGCATTCTTGGTTGGATTTCTTTAATCAGCCTTGTGAAAACACTTCCTCAGAATCAAACTATTTGCAAAATAGATTTTTATAAGAAAATAACTTTTTTATAACTTAGAGAACTGTACGTATCTGATCAAATCACTTTTTCTATTCTCCCAAAATATGATTTTTTTTCTTTCTATGGAGTATCATGGTTTTGTTTGACAAGCCTATTATTCACTAAGAAAATGCTGGGAAGCTGGGTTCGGTAACAGCTCTTCCTTTACTTTTCCTTCTAATAGCAACAACAGGAACCAATGTTAATTGACCTTTTCTTAGGAATTCTCTTTGTAGTGAGTGGCAAGGGCTAGGGTTGAGTTCTTCAACTTTATTTATGTATTTTAACATCAAATAAGGTGGTCGTGCATATTAGACCTGATGTGGACTCTCAGTGACTAAAGGAGAGGAAAACAAAAGACAAGTGACAGGGAACAGGAGTGTGTTGGCAAGAGTGTGGGTTCCCCGCTCCTGCCACGCCTCTCTCTTCCGTTCGCCTGGCACAGCTTCCAGAAGGGCTTGAGAGTAACACGGGACGGTGGAGAGAGACGTGCTGCACTATTTACTTGCTTCATCACGTGTCTGGCAACATTTACAGCATAAATTCAGGGTACATGACACACATATGTTCTGTACTCGGGACCACCAACCGGGCCGACCGCGCAGAACTACGCTGCTTCTTGGAATGGGCCGAGCGGCGGCGGGAGCACAGGGAGCTGTCCTGTGCCAAACCCACCAGCACATTTACAAGTGACTGGTAGTACTTTCAGTCACTTCCGAGGAGTTCAAAGTCCGGAAGCCCCGATGAGAAAAGTTCTGTTCATTGTGCATAAATGTAACCCATTTATTAAAGAAAGCTGAAAATCTGCATTGATTTAAATAAATCCTTAGCTTCCAAATTATGTGCAGCAGCTCGGACTTAATGAAATATTTATTCGAAATCAACAAACCGCCCTCTAGGACTCTTTCACTATAAAGGCAAACATTTTATTTAGTGCACTTGATTCTCACCTATGGCAATCTTGCAGCGGGTCTAACGGTCTAACATTAGGGAAACTGATTTATTTCACATCAGGCCATTTAAATAGAATGTAACCTTGCCATACAGGTAAAGGCGCTTGCCCTTGGCTATTACTTAGCCTGACCACAGGGCTTTCTGGAAACAGCAAAAGCTTTATAAGTGTCAGCTCATGGCTAAATCAATGTTTATGCATGATGTACCTCTGAATAGCAAACACTTGCTGCCTGCAAGCTAAACAATGTTTTTATCTGTTTGCCTATTTCGGGTTCTTCAACCACTGCATGGACTGTTGCAAATCGCATTTAGTAACAATTATCTGCTGGTAGTTCATGAAAAGGAAAGTGGTGTGATTAATGAAAAGTGACACACACTGATTACTTTGTCATGCCCCTCTCCTTGGCGAGAGAGTGCCTCTGCTGAACCCAAGTCTGGCCCCCTTGACCTTTAACAAGGTCAAGGGGGATGCTAGGCGCCTGGCACATTAGCTCCTACAAATGCCCCAGGAGGACTTCACGATGCTGCCTCCCTTAATGAACTGCAGGTAGCCAATTAAATAGAGTGACACTGCCTTCACCTCCGCAGGGAAGGTGGGATGAGAAACAAAAGATATGTTTTCTATTGACATGCATAAAGTACAAAACTTGGGCATTTGACATGGCATTATTCCCCGTTCGACAGAATAAAGGAAGAAACGGTTCAAAATTAAAGTTTGTCCACAGTGATCAGGCCACTCACTCAGTGTTCTCCTAATTCACATCAAAAATGTTTTCCACCCCATTTTGCCAAGCGGAAGCATTGATACCACCCTTTTTCACTCCAGTGTGGCTCTGCAGAGCAACAAACTGACAAAATGATAGTGGCTCCCATCAGTAAGTGACCTTTCCTTGGAAAAATATATTTCTTGTGACCAAAACAGTTTATCTTTTTGATAGTGCACTTGTATAAACAGGTCACAAAGAACAGAAGTGGGGGGGAGGTGATAATCTTGGATGAGATTGAATACTTCATGAAGACTTCCAGCTTCTCCCAAGTACTCACTTTCAGTTGGCAAACATACAAAAGCAAGTGAGTAGCAACAAAATGAGACACAAACTGACTGTACTGTATTAACTAAGAAAAAGTGTCAAAGTCAAGGCATAATGAGATCACATTCAAAATATATTTTTTCTCCTCCCTTCATATCCCACCAATTTTGGCAGACTGATTCTTTCTTTGCATTAGTAATATTTACAGCTTCATTTAGAAGCAATTGATTCTTTATAACTTGATTAAAATTAAGAAAGAAATGTATTTCTGAGAAGCAAAAAATTACACATCTTTTTGTCACTAACTTCTATTAGGATGCTTTCTTGCAGAAAAAAAAAATGACTCTGAAATAAAATAAAAATCAAACCTAGAAATGCTGACATTCACTTCAAGGAGGCAATTTTCAATAGCATTTTATTTTCCCACATGCAATCTGCACAATGTACCAACATTGTTCTCTGCGGTCAATGCCTACTTTATTGGAAATCCTCACTGATTCTGAATGTGAATGATTCAATCATTGCCATGGAGGGTCACTTCTAAATTTTTCAAGAGTGTGTGTGTGTGTGCGTGTGTGTACAAGTCTACAGGAAGATTAAAACAAAACAGAATAGACAAACCTCATTAAGATACTATTACGCTCACTTGTCAATGATCATTTTTGTTCAAAGAAAAGAAAACCTTCTTCAGAAGACTTGATTGTTAATCCTCCCCTGAATTTAAACACATATAGTTAAGCAGCCATTCATTAATTGTGGAGGTTAAACTACTAGGTGCTGATTGTCTCGTGGGGCATATCCATTTTTTTTTCTGCATTGATGCAACTTCAAATAGTTTCTATGAAGAGTTGCTTTATTATAAAAAGGAAATAAAAGTTTGTCTATGTGAGACGATAGTAGGTTAGCTCCAATTCAGTCTTAAAAAAAATGAAATTGCATAAGTAAATATACTTCCAGTGCTTGGTCTAAATTCCCTTCTCAATTTAAAGGAAATCCTATTTTGCATCTACCTCAACTGTGGGAAGTCCTCAGCCGATTATTTTCCATATGTTGTAAAATGATGTGTTAATAAAACAACTTCAGTATTTTCTTATCATTCTTGCCCACAGGCCTGAATCTTGATGGAGATTGGGGTGGACACGCTAACTCACTCAGCCCCTCACGTGACCATAAGTTGATACCTGATTCTCACCGTGTTCGCTTTGTTCTTCATCCTAAAGGCAAATTTATTTTCCCATCACTTAATCTGCAACAAAAGAGTTTTACCGAAGCCCCGAAGCCCCGTGTCTCAACAAAATGAGTTAAATAAAAGTAATTTTCATTTAAATTCTTTAACCATGTTACTATCAGTAAATTACATTAGAGGGAACATAAAACAACTGATTTATGGCCCTGAGGGCTTTTTTAAAGGAAGGTACAATTAATCGTGTATTGAATAAATAATTGGAAATCACTTTTCTTTTATGACAGATCATTAAAATGTATAGACAACTTCTAGGACTGGAAAGCACCATCAATATCATCTTGATTACACTGGAAGGGAAACTGAGGTCCAAAGAAGTTAGGTGACTTGCCAAGATCTTACTGCCAGTTTTTGGCAGCTTTGAGATCAGAATCTTGATCTGGGGGCGCCTGGGTGGCACAGCGGTTAAGCATCTGCCTTCGGCTCAGGGTGTGATCCCGGCGTTATGGGATCGAGCCCCACATCAGGCTCCTCCGCTATGAGCCTGCTTCTTCCTTTCCCACTCCCCCTGCTTGTGTTCCCTCTCTCACTGGCTATCTCTATCTCTGTCAAATAAATAAAATCTTTAAAAAAAAAAAAAGAATCTTGATCTGCTAGTTTCCATTACCGGGTCATATTTTCTCTTTATTTCATACTGCCTTTCAGTACAGAATCCTGAAACCCAAAATATCATTTAATGAAGGCCATGGGGTTGCTGAATAAGATGGCTACTATTCTGGAATACAGATCCATATTCACAGTGTGCCAGAGAAAGTTTTTCTAAAATGCAGCCTCTCAGTACATGACTTACGGGAAATTTATGCGTGGGTAAGTTCCCTGGCATCAAAATATATAACTAGAAATATCTTTAAGACATGGAATAGACCATGGAGAACATCAGGGATCTCTGGAATCAGATTTCAACAGTCTTTTGCTATTTTTTGGCCTTGGGCCCCTTATTTACATCTTTGACCCTAATGTCCTTATTTATAAAGGAAGATGTATTAAGTGCTTTCTTAAGGCCTTTCTTGCCTTTTTTTTTTTTTTAAAGATTCAGACACACAGTGCCTTGCAAAGTACGCATTCAATAGTTGTTATTTTCTTCCTCTTTACTCTTAGAAATTAGCATTAAAGGGAACATAATGTGCTGGGAAATCTGGTTATTCTGTTCATCTCATTAACTGTGTTCAATAATACAAACACAGTAAGATTTGCAGTGTGGTATAACATTATAAAACAAGGGCAAGGACAAGAGGACTTTAGACTTCGTGCATCTCACAATTGCGAAGGAAAAGGCCCCAGACCTGACTTCAGTCAGCCAGCTACGTCTTCACCCACAGAATTCCCTTGTAACGGCCAGTCCATGCCAGAACAGACACCAGGCCTACCCAGGGTTCACACCTCATTCTGTTTGAAGATGCTTGAAGTTATGATTCTGATTTCAAAAATGTTCAGTAACAGGGGACAGATAACTATTAGTTTTCAAGGGACCCTAATCAGTGGGACAGGAGAGGCAGGAATGTGAGCTGCAAAGAGAGAAGTTAGTGGACCCCCAAACTTTGTGAATTTGTGAAAGGAATTAAAAAAAGAAAAAGAAGTCTGGCTTCTGAAACTGGCCTTGTTTCAGGCACTGTCCCCTTGTTCCCTGGGATCCTGAGGATGGCACTCTGACTTGCCCCTGTGCCTTGATGGGATCAGAGTGCTGGCGGACAGAGCCCCGAACCCTGGGGTCAGACGTCCCAAGTTCAGCCTCTGTCCCTGCACCTCACTAGCTCTCACCATGGGCATCTAAGTCCTTGAGCCTCAGCCCCTTCCACCATAAAATGAAAGTCCTGATAACTCAGTTTGGTTTACTATTTACTGAGGGTGGGTCAGCACTATGAGCCAGGCTCTGTGCTAGGCATTAAAGCTGTAAAAATGCATCAATTTTGGCCTTTTACTTGAAGGGTCTACCTAGCCAAATTTTCCTTAGGAACACATGAAAAGAGACAGATGAAAGTGCTACGTATGACCTGCTGTGGTTTATAAAGATATGCACATAAATCCATGGTGTTATTAGGATGCAACGTTTCAGGTTAGTATGTTTATTGGCCAGATTAGAGGGCATTCCTGATATCTTCTTCATGGGTGCAGTTTATTACTATGGCCTTTGGGAGACAACTTCCTTTTTGTTCGATACCTTGGTGAACAAATGTCAGATAGGAAAGGAAGTATTGATGAGGGAGAAAGGGAGGGGTCGGAGCGGCATCAGCAGAACACAGCGTGGCCTTCTGCTGCGTGCACTCTAGGGGGGACGTGTTTTATCAGTACCAGATTGCTACCGAACATGCTATAAAACCATGCCTATGTCAGCTAAAATGTCTCATTCCATTAGTCCTTAAGGTACATTGACACCTGTAATGTAATTGCACCAGTCAGAATTCACCACGTTGCGTTGTCATGAAATGCCAAAATAATAGTCTTAGAAAATGCAAACACACGTCCAGCTTTAGGGAGTTCATTTACACATGGCTTTCCATTCAATTATTATTCTAAATAAAATTTCCAGAAGAGTCAAAATATATTCAGACTTGCATCTGAGTGCTGTTTTAACCCCCATATTAAAAAGTAAATAAATAAAATCTTCCTTCTAGAAAGTGCTTAGCTTGTAAAAACAACACAATCAGTATTACTGACTTCTCCCTGGCATAAACTGTCCATTCTCTTGATCAAGGTGGCCACTGGCTGTGGCCAAGTCTCCATTATAGGGTAGATAAGTAGTTCTCAAAAAATTTTTTTTATTTTTAATCTACAAAATTACCTACTCTGCTTACTGAAGTACTTTGTTAATATAAAAGGATTTTGGCCTATTCTGGCTCAGAAGCTAGAACTCTTTCAAATGAAAACAATTGTCCCCCGTCCTAGAGAAGATATGAAAGAGCAAATGCATGAGGGAGCTCCATCTTCAACACCAGCATGGGAAGTGAAATCATCTTCTCTGAACATAAAGTAGGGAGTGGGAAGGGATATGTCAGTGCGAGAGAAGAAAGCAAAGTTGAGGAATCAACTAAAATCTCAGGATTTTATTATTTTACTTGCTCTTCTGTGAAATGCCAAAATATTGTGAAGACTTTGTTTAAACATACAGTAACTAATAAAAACACATTTGAATGCTACATTTAATTGATTTGGGGATTACCTGGGTTTGGAATTGTTCACATCACTGCTCTCCTCCCTTGGGTCTATTGCCCAAGAGTTGAATCTATTTGCTCAATTGTCTTCAGATAAATTCTGGGTTATACGATGATGTTAGAGTCTGAGGGGCAGAGACGCCTTCTTTAGCTATATATTTTTCCCAGACATTTTTGGAAACAGATTGTACCATTATTACATCATCAACTGAACAAATCATTTACTAGCAAAACTGCTTATTAGGTAAATGTCATTTCTTAGGATGTTGAAAATAACTAATTCCAATGAACAGAATGAGAAGAAATGACCATTTTATCATATTTTATATTTTCCATGTTTTCTGAAGTGAGCCAACTGCTTACAACAGAATCAATGTCAAGTTAATCTACCAACGTCTTAATGACGGGTTGAGTTCAAGAGTACAGAGAGCATAATACCGACTCTGCAGTAGTTTGGTTTTGAAGTCAAGGTGACAGAGAGGCAGTTGCAATAACACTAAAGGTGAGGATAATTTTCTTTCTTCTAGAATGGCAAACTCTTAAATCACAAAACAGCCAGTGATAAACATTTTACTTTCTCTGAATAGATACAAGAACTGAGTAAGAGAGAAGGCTGGGTTGAGCAAATTTGTTGTTGGCCAAGCAAAGCTGTGTCTATTCCATTGCAAAGGTCGTCTTCCCCCTTTGGCTGGGTCACTCGAGAAGCATCTCTACTCTACCGTAAGCATACCTTTACTTCAACACGTTATCTTGATGATTGAGTGACTTGTGGATGTCCCCAACTAGCCTATTAGCTCCTTGAAAGTAAGGGCCACATCTTATTCCCCTCTGTCTCCTTAGATTAGCACACGAGTAGATACCCAGTAAATGTCTGTGTTGTTATACATAGTTATGCACTAAACTTGAATAAACTTTTTTTAAAACTTTAATTGATAGATGTATTTGCTATCTTATAGTGATAGCTTGAATGTGTAGCTGACCTGAAACCAAATCTTTGTTTACTCTGATACAGGCTATGTGTGTTGGGTGTGTGTGTGTGTGTGTGTGTGTGTGCGTGTGTGTGTGTGTGAGTGTGCATGCATGAGCATAGGTCAGCAACTTATTTTTTCTTTTTCTTCCCCTAATAAGAACAGCTGATCTCTACTGAAATCTTCCCACATTTAGGAGCTGTTCTAGGGGCTTGGCATAACAGAATAATCATATGTAATACTCTAAATAACCTTTTCAGATAGGTATTATTATTATCCCATTTTTAGTTAAGGATGTGAAAGCTTAGGATTAAGTAATTTATCCAAGATATCCAGGCACTCGGACTATAGACACTTTTCACTTAATTACTATACTTGGATCACTTTAAAATGTCATCACATTCTGAAAATAGAATAAAAATTAATAAAATAGCACTGTCCAGTATAGGTTTGCTCAAGAAGACCTAATCAGCCAATCGGATTTCTACTGGTGCCTATTACATGTGAAAAATTCTCATTTTATTCCATGCGGGTGGAAGCAAATCTAAGTCCTTCTGCCTAAAGACAGGATTTCCAGGGGAGCCATGCTGATGCTGAACTGAGCACCACAGTGAGCTCTCAGAGGGAGCGCCAAGTAATTCTGCTCAAACTCCCACTGCAAACCTGTACTCCAGCTCCCAAACTCTCAGCTCCTGGAGCTGAGAAAATGAGGACTCCTGAAGATTCCTCTTCTTTCCCTGAGAACAGAAGTAATTCGGCTCTCTGCTTTTTTTCCCAAAGTCAAAGTCAGGAGACCACTTAACTGTACTCGTCCTGGTTGGCTACACGTTTCAGTCATGATTGCTGACATTATATCAGGCACTCTGGGCCATCTCCACTGGGTGTCTAAGGAATGAACTGTCAGTGGTAATTAACACGCAAAAGAAATAAAAATTATGGATGATGGATCTGATTAGAAACAAATAAACCTGACAGGTCACCTCTGAAGGCTCATGAAGTCTCTAAGACAAGTCACAGAAAAATGAATATTTTGGTTTTTACTTTTTATTTATTTATTTATTTTTTAAATATTTTATTTATTTATTCAGCAGAGATAGAGACAGCCAGCGAGAGAGGGAACACAAGCAGGGGGAGTGGGAGAGGAAGAAGCAGTCTCATAGCGGAGGAGCCTGATGTGGGGCTCGATCCCAGAATGCCGGGATCACGCCCTGAGCCGAAGGCAGATGCTTAACCGCCGTGCCACCCAGGCACCCCAAATATTTTGGTTTTTAATACAATAGATACAACTGTATACATTTGCCAAAGGACAAGTCAAATGACAAGTTCACTCCTAACTACCGTGTACTTTACATATCGCATTCGGTTAACATGGTTATAAAGGATGGATGCTATGTGACACCAAATGTGAGAACGTGTGGTTTGTTTGGATTGGAAGGGTCTAATGATCCTGACCTGCCAGCAACACAGCAGGTCTGGGGTGGGGACCAGGATAAGCAGACTCTTCCACTACTCTCTCTGCTCACCTCTCCCTTGGCCCTAAGAAGGACTTCCTAATTACCCAGCGCTCCCCTTTGCGGTGCCGCTTCTAGAACTGAACTCCTCGAGGAGTTGCTATGTCCAACCCTCCCCAACCTCTATTGCAAAAGCAGTTCTCTTGGGACAGCTGATCTTAGCCAGCTGACGGGAGGCTAAATCTTACCTCGGGGGCTTAATAATATTAGTAAGTAAAAAGATGAGAGGAGAGAAAAAAAAAAAAAAAGAAGAAGAAGAGAGTTGAGTTACTAATTGTAGCACTTCAGCAGGAGCAAAGACCCCTTCATGCCCCTTACACCGTGTTGTACATGCTTTGCTGACTCATTCCAGCCATGGACCCTGACCTCCTAATGCTTTTGGTATTACTGTAACAGTACACTATTAATATTTTCAATGTCAATTAACTGTGGTAGTGGACACAAGGACACACGTTTTCACAATGGCTGTAAAACCAAAACAAATGCAAGGATTATAGGCCATCAGAGCAATAACGTAAAATCCACATACTGATGGCCTCCAAGGGTGAAGGGGTCTGTGATGAATCTTTTGTTTTAAGGTGAAATGCCCAGTTATAGGCATCTTAGTACAATTTTGATCTGGTAAATTATCTTGAACATGAGACCACCACCTAAAACCTTAAATCATGACACAGTGTGTTGTTCCACAATGATCGCAAAGCCTCTGACATCTTATAGACTTATAAATGACAGAGCGTAAGACAACACAGCAGAAATTAATCGTGTATGCCAAACACTTATTCAACAGTGAGCCTGTTGCAGAATGCTTGAATATCTTTACTTGAGCAAAATTTGCCAAGTTGATTATAAATGTGATATCTTACCCCTTAATACATTTTACAATTTGCACGTAATGGTTCCAAGGGAACTTGTAAACCATAGTAAATCATAAAATTCATTTTGCTTTGCATCAATTCATTCATCCATGCACCAACTAATCACCTCATTTCAAAATTCAATAACCCTAAATACCTGGATTTATGATGCTTTGTCAGAATTAACAAGGGAATATCAACAATGTGGAATTAGAAGTCTATTGCAACTTAAAGACAAGCACCTAGTTGAAAACAATTAAAAAGACTCAGCAGCAATAATTATATCCACAGTGTTAGCAAATAAAATAAATTAAAACTGATTTAATTTCTGCTCTGGGAGATGGGGGAAACAGAGAAAAGCCTTAATTTAGTCAGTTAAAGCACTGAAGCTGTTTGAAGCAAAACTTTGAAGTGACTGAATTGGGCTTGCAGTAGTAACAGTCCTTAACGGCAACGGCAAAGGAAATGCACACTCAGGTGTATGTTTAACGATGGTCACATTGTATAACGGTCACAATAGTTCTGGAAGCTTATTTTCCTTCTAAGAATTTTGATGGTGAATATTTTATTGCAGGATTTATTTATAAGCCTACTTGACAAGCCTTTATAATAGCAGAAGAGAAAACACACACACACACACACACACACACACACACACACACATCTTCCACTTGAGGCATGTGAAAACACAATTCATGGAAAGGGGCCCTCTTTGCTTCAACTGCATTTTGACTCACACCTTTAAAAGATGTCATTCACCTTCCATATCAAACACTAGCTTTTGATTTATAATTCTGGAGGAGAAAAAAATGTCTATAATGCTGATGTGAAATGCATGGTCCTGTGTGTGTGTGTGTGTGTGTGTGGCGTGCACGTACCCGTGCATAGGGACAGACACACACACACACACACACACGCACCTCATATTCCTTTCTTCAAGTTGAGGAGACAGAAAGGAAAAGTATAATTATGTTTGATTTTTAGTTCAAAAATAAAACCTGGAGCTATCAGGTAAGCAGCTGTTATTCTTATCTCTCAGTGTATATTTATATTAAAATAATTTCTCTGCTAATAACGGTAGAGGCTTTTGCTGCTCATTTTCAATGTTTCCTTAATAAATTTTTCTTGCAAGCCTAAAATGATATACGAAAGAAAAAATAACATGCGTGAAGATTCATGGAGCATTTAGTAAAGACAAAGCAAAAGGACACAGCGGTCATATATTTTTCTTTAAAAAGGCTTAAAGAGGTATCTGGTTGTTAGAGTCGCAAAAGGTCTATATGGTCCTCTTGCCCCTTTAATTAAATTCTTAGGAGTAATCAGATGCAAAATGACAAATGGCAAGAAGAGAACATAGCACTGCTGAATAATTTTATCATTTATACCTATAACTGTCAATCCACGAAGGGCCATTTTTTATATGTCACCTAAATCATAAGAGCTGGTACCTTTTTCTGTGATTCATGTTAGCCCTGCTCTATGATTTACTGCTAAATTATTTCCCTTCTCTTTCAGGGAATTTTTTATCTCCTTTCTGTGATTAATCTCTCTGGTTTGAATGAGCAAAGCTTTTTAGATGAGTGAGTGTCACAATTTCTTGGAGTATAAATTTTTTCAGTATGATTTTTTATACATATGTTTTTTTTAATGTGCTCAGAAAAGACAATTATTTATTTAAAGGCTTATATTTCCATTAAAAAAATCCTTGTCTACCTCAGTTATATATTCCAGGCTTTTCTTCCAGAAATAAATGGGCTATGCTTTGACAAGACATGGCGACAATGGTTATTGGTAGTGATACCACACAATCACAGAGCTTTTTCACAAAGTAGATGGCCGAGGTTTGAGTGATTTAAGAGCACAGAACATCTTGATGTTTACTTTCCTTGTGTGAGAGAGTGCTAAATAAGTCTTTGTGTGTGTGTGTCTGTGTGTGTGCGCATGCCCGTGCACGGGGGTGTGCATGCACTCACGTGTATGTGATTTCCTGCTGGTGCTTAAATGCTAACAGGCCTGCCCTCTCTGTGAGTGAGTAACACGTCAGTCTCTGAATTTTAGTCTTTTGAACAGGGGAAGCAGATGTTTCAGACTGCTTTAATGAGCCCCGTCAACCAGACTCGGTTGCCATATTGGATGCCTGGGAACCCCTTTATTTTAGACTGACATGTCCAATAGGTACATGGTGATCTTCCTGAAGACAATTGACACTGCCTCCCCACCACCCACCTTCCACACACATTTTTTCCTCCCTTTTTTTACTAAAAATTTTACCTCGACACTTCACATGTATGTCCCTAATGCTTATGTTGGTTATATAAGCAGCCAACTTGCCTTAGTGTTGTCATGGAATGTATACCACCAAGAAAAAACCATTTCAGCCAGCTTTTTTTTTTTCTTTTAGTCCATCAAATCTTCACCATGAAAGCTGCTTATGGATTATTGCGTGACTTTTATGCGCCTTCTCTGAATTTGCCCTTTCTCTAGTGAAAGGTTGAAAGAGGAAGGTCCTCAAGCAGTCCATTTTTAGATACAGTAGCGGAAGACCATGCCTCGGTTTTATCAAAAGCTGGATTATCCACCACTGAGTAATCAGACTTTGATCAGTACTCTACCTACTTTCCCTCGCCTTACTTTGCTAGAATCGTAAATACTGTCAAGAGAATCCTGGACATAGGAAAAGTACCTAGGTATGGAGTCTGGGCTCAATAAATGCTAATTCTCTTTCCTTTCTTGTACCTTTAGATCTGAAGACCCAGAAGGGAAATAATCTTTCCATATATGGTTTCCCAAAGCTGGAATAAAGTTCTAGTTGGGTCACATAAGTCTGCCAGATTTCAATCAATCAATCAATCAATCAGTCAATCAATCAGTCAAATATCAAATTTAGTTAGATAAAAGCAAGCACTTCCAGCAAACAGATTTTTTTTTTTTTTAAACCAGCTGGGTGCTCTAATTTTCAGATGACTTTTGCTCTATCTAAAGTGGAGGCATATAATCTTGAGATTCTTTACAAAAAAAATAATGGGAAGTGGGATTTTAAAAATAGGTACTAGTCACCCATACACAGAATAATATATGTCCTGCATTGTTCATGTGAGCACTCATTCATTCCTTCATTCCTCTACACAGCCTTCTAGTTCTAGGCACTGGGCTATATACATGCAGATTTAAAGATAAATAAAGCTTCTCTGTGCCAAGGGGGGGGGAGGGAAGAGAAGGCATGGAAGTGAATGGGGAAGGGAGAATTTGATACATCCTCGCTTTGAAGCCAAGTGTTAAGCTACAGACTAAGGGTAACCAGGGAGAATGCAATCCTGTGAAAGGGAGAAGTGAATTGGAAACAGAAACGATAATCTGGTATTTTTCAGAAACTTTGTTGGCTTGTATCATCTTGCTCAATAGTTGAAGGCATGCACTTAAACCCCGAGTGCGGCAGCTTTTTCCATCTGTGCTACACTTACGGACATATACACATACTCTGTCACAGGACCCCTTTTCAAGAAAAAAAAAATTGTTTCCCATTGTCCATTTTACAACAGGAAATGTTGAAGTCAGATGCTCAGTGGACCACAGTGACATTTATGGGTCAAGATGCACATTCAAATGCAAGTTGATTTTCACAGCAGGGGATGTGAGACACAATGACACCTACTTGCAAAACCCTGAGGGCCCAACTCTGAACAAGATCAAAAACAATTTTTTAACAACAGACTGTAGCACATGAATTGGTTTCTATCTAGAGAAAAACTTAACTTTGTTGAGTGTGAAGACATGACTTGCACCCAAAGTACTGATTTTTCGTTTTCCCCCTAGCTATTATCTATGTAAAACAAATCAAATTTCTTTTGTGAAGTAAGTAGAATGAGATGGAAATTTTAAGAAAGGATTAGTCTTAGGTGAAGAAACTTCCCCAGTGAACAAATTTACAATCATGTTCCACCATGGTTTAATGAGTACCTTTAAACCTGGTTTTAGGACTACGGCAATTTCACAAGCATGGTATGAAGGTGATTACAGTGATGACCACAACGGGCCCTATATACTAGCAAACTTAGATGCCAAACATTTGTGGAATTCATTCACAGCTACTGAAGAACAGAAAGTGACCAGAAGACAACGGTATTGCTGGATTTTCTACACGTCTATGCTAGTCACTCACAGTAGCTCAATTTACAATAGCACATAATAAACATTCCGTATGTGTTTTTAGTATGATTGATTATTTATAGAAGAAGTTCAATGTTTCTGTTGCAGATTGAAAGACTTTATTATTCAAAATATTACAAAGTGTTAATTCAAATGAAATACAGAGGGCCCGCACTTGGTGGGTCTCAAAGCAGCTGAATGTTGGAGGATAGCCTGGAACAGCCTTCGCAGATCAGACATGAGCGCTAACTCAGGAATTAGAGTAGAAGAAAGTCCCAACTCCCTCCCATGGAGGTGATAGCTTCATGGGAATTTCTAATATGAAATAAATCAGGATTGGGTCTCTGAACACTGCTCTAAGCAAGGATGCACGTCCCCACCTTCATTTAGAATATGAGAGTCTACAATGGCTTCCATAAACAAGCCATCAAAAGTCATGTCCAATGTCCAGAGATGGGTGACTTTCTTGCAGCATGGACAAATACCTAAAAACAAGCCTTCAGGAGGATTCTGCAATTTTCTATTGAATATTTTTTGGAAAATAATAGAAAAGCATATTTGTAAGAATATGCAGATGTGAAGGGGAGAACAAAGGAGAACAACTACTTTAAGGATCTAAAAAAAGTTTGTGTGATCCTCATGGCAAAGCTAATTTTGATGAAATGGAAATCACTAAATACTGCACAGATTAGTCATTAGAGTGTGGGATTAAGTAGTTTCATTACAATGCAAAAAAGGAACAAAATAACCACTAAATAATAGTCATTTTCAGTAACAGCTAGCCTAATGTCTTTCTACTAACACATGTAATGGTCAGCCTTATTTAAATTGGTATTCTTCTTCCATTATATGACCATTACATGCTTTAATAAAATTTTATTTTGAAGGTCTGCAAAATCACTAATTTGACACGACAGAGCATATTTCTAAAACTCATTCTATATGTAAACGCTATGCTTCTCTCTTTTTTTAATAAGATGGCCCAGAGTAGCAGCACATAAGCAATCAGTGAAGAAGAGATCACTTTTTTATGGAAAACAGTTGTTCATTTAGTGAATGGAACAATGCAAAAAGAAAAAAAAAATGAAGTTGAAAAGAGGAAGAAAAAAGAAATCTAATTTGTTCTACGTGGGGAAGCATTTTCAGGAAAGTATTTTGTGGGCTATACTTGATCAGAATATAGAAACAGCCAACTGAATTTTTTTTAATTAAAAAAATTACAGTAGTTATTAAAAAAAGGGGGATTTACTAAATGATTTCCATAAAAGATAACAAATGAATTAAATGAACATAACTACTTCAAAATGTGGATGCACTGATTTTATAAAATCATTTCTTTCTCTACATCACCATACGCATACCGCATCCCTGCTAAGTTGTAAATCTTTTAAGACCGGAAGCTGTGCCTTACTTAGATGTGAATTTCCATAACATCTAGTACAGAACTTTGCACATAATTGTGCTCAATAAATTTTTTGTGGAAGAAGAAAAGAAGGCTATGGGGAACTTTTGTCCTTTATGTTAAAACCAGACAGCCTGAAATATCATGAGTTCTATCTATCCACGTTCTATGATACAAGAAAACCAATATTAGTTTTTCTCACTGAGGGAAAAGAAGAAAAGTATTTCTGACTCAACAAAAGTTAAGTGGCTCTGCTTAAAGAACAAACTAAAATCGATTTCCATAGTATCCTTCTGCAATCGGGAATTATCTCAAGGAAAATGTCCTACAGAGAACTTTAGATCGAGCCTAAAACATTTAACGGGAAAATCTCGTTCCCTGTTATTTATGCTGTCAGGGTGGTGGGTATCGTGCGCTGGTATTTGAATCATTGTACGATGTGCAGCTGCTGACTTCCAAGGCACGGGTGTTAGAGTCATTGTTTATTGTGTTTCGCCTACAAAGATGAGTAAAACGAGTTTGCCGCCGCTCAGCAAAGGGCATGGTGACTCAGAAACATATGCATACTGATTCAACTTGGTTGATTTTCATTTGTCAGCCTGCATTTTGTTTCCCATACAAAAACACTTTCTACCGCTAAAATGTCAGAACGATACAAATAATACGAATACCCCGAAGACAATATTTTAAAAAGTTACAATTAAACCTGCCTCCTAGTAACTCCCACTAGTGAATGAGCACATGTGCAGGGATTTCATAGGGTGATTCTGACATTGGCAATCTCTGAAAAACCTCTCTATATTTTAGGAAACAATTCGGCTTATCATTAATTACGAGCTGCCTTCCCAGCAACGGAGGGCGCTCGATCACATTTGCAAAGTCAGAAACGCCTTTGTGGGGTGGGGGTGGGGAGGAGGGGGTGGGAATTCATCCTTAGACATTATTCTGGTTTGCTCTTTACATATTATTCAGTTTGGATTAGTCTCGTACTTTTGGAGAGCTTCGCACATGGCGTCCTGGGAGTGAATGTGAAAATTTCTAACCGCTTTGTTGAGACATCACGTCTAAAATATGTCTGAGAAAATTAAAAAAAAAAAAATCATTTACTTGTCTAGAGTAATTGGATGTGGATTTAATCAAACATTACAAATGCAACGAGGTCAATGAAATAAATATCAACATTTTGTACTTTATAACAGCGCCAATTAACACGCAAATGTATCTCACTGAATACATTGAGATACTGTATTGTGCTCTTGTGGGCATGATTTTTAGTAGTGAATGTCTGAAATCTGAAGTTTCACTTAGACTTTGCCTCCAGAAATACACTGTTTATGGGATATAATTATCTAATGTTAGACCTAGGTGACCAAAATAATTCTATTTCAACAAATGAAAATCTTCACCAGAAGACAAAGAATTCTATCAAAAGTTGAAAACTCGAAATGATTTGAATTCCATTTCATACATTTAACTGTCTCCTGGCATCTTTGTAGATGATTATTTTTTAAAAGTAGGCACTAGTTTATGTCCTTAATTTCCCAAAGAGGAATGTGTATCACGTACACCACTTTTCCTATTTCTTCATCTTAAAACATCACTGACATCCCTCTGTTCCTACAGAACACAGACTCCCCCAGCAGAGTTAAATTACCCATGATGCACAGCACTGGACACACAGTGTGTATTTTAATGCACTTAGGGACTGCCCAAGATGTCACTGACATGGTCACATTCATTTCCTTTAAAAACATATTCCTGGGGCGCCTGGGTGGCACAGCGGTTAAGCGTCTGCCTTCAGCTCAGGGCGTGATCCCGGCGTTATGGGATCGAGCCCCACATCAGGCTCCTCTGCTATGAGCCTGCTTCTTCCTCTCCCACTCCCCTGCTTGTGTTCCCTCTCTCGCTGGCTGTCTCTATCTCTGTCGAATAAATAAATAAAAAAATATTTAAAAAAAATAAAAACATATTCCTTACATTTTCACACAGATTCTCAAGAGACCATGCAAATGCGTAAGATGTGAAAACATTAGATTAGAAGTCACAGGATTTATTTTCTTTATATGTTAAGAAGAAAATGAGGGATGGGAGAGTAGGAAGATGGCAGGAAGGAAGAGGCTTCTGTATTTCTCTAAAAATAACCGACTTTGAAACCTAACTTCTCTGTCTGCACAATGTTTGGTGAAAGGATTGGACTCTGGCTCCTAATCTGGTTTCAACTCTGCCATTTCCACTTCTCCACCCACATGCACCCTTGAAGAATAATGAAAGGAATGGCCTGGGGAGGGGAAGGTGTTGGTGAGAGGGTGGGGGGGGGAGGGGCATCATGGGATGCATGGAAGGTGGGAGTAGCATAAACAAAGACCCAGAAGTATAAACTTGCATGGGGTATACCAGGAACTCTAAGCAACTACTTAGATTGTTAAGCCAGAAACTGCCAAGACTTATCCCTGACTCCTTCTCCCTCCTATAATCATCATAATTAATATTTGCTAAATGCTTCTACATGCTAGGCATGATGCCAATTTCTTTATAGGTTTAACCTATTTGATTTTACACACACACACACAAAACTTACGAAGAAGGCACTGATCTTAAATTCAGTTTACGGAAGGGAAGAATCGGTCAAGTGGCGTGCTCAAGGGCTACCAAGGTAGGGGAGCACCCCCTCACTCAGAGGGCAGGCACTTAATCCCCATATTATATAGCGTGTCACAGCCAGAGCGGGGTCTGTCATCAGGTAGACTCTTCCCCATACTCACCACCACAGCTTGGGATCACACTTGCTTCAGCTCTGCCAGATCATTGCCTTGGACGTGTAACAGGATATGCCATCGGACCACAGCTCCCATTTTGATTCAATCGCTTTACCTGCTCCCTATTTTCTAAGGTGGAGGGTTTCAAAGGGTGGTCTGACCATCAAGCAGCATCAGCATCACTTAGGAACTTGTAGAAACTCAAGTTCTTGGCCCCAACCCCCGACATACTAAGGAATGAAACAATTTGGAAGTGGACCCAGCAAGCTGCGTTTTAGTAAGTCTTCCAGGTGAGTCTTCCCAGTGATTCACAGGTGATTCTGATGCACACTAAAGTCTCAGAGTCCCTGGTGTTCGGCAAGGGATTTGAGGACTATGACAGTCTAGGAGTCTGCGGAGGACAGTGGATAGAAGTGTACGTTTTAGAGTCAGAATACTTGATTTGCATCCTTGCTCCCCCAATGCCTGAGACCCTGGTTAGGTCATAACTGATGTTCAGTTTTCTCATCTGTAAAGTGGGGATGAGTTATTTCACAGATTTTATGTGAAGATTAATTAATCACAGTTCTATACGTAGTATACAATGGGTGCTCAATACATCTTAGGCATTATTATGATTATTGTGATTATGAATCCTCTAACTTCATTTCCTGTCACTCCTTACCTCCAACTTTAAATGTCAGCATTGTCCAATTCCCTGTATTCCTCCAAATGTACCACATTTTGCAACTCCTGTGTCTGGGCTGCTGCTTCTTTATCTCAAATGTTTATCCTTCTTCCACCAGCCTTGTCTCTGCACCAGAAACATTTCTATACGTCATTCCAAACCAAAGCAGAGAAATCGCCTCTTCTAGGAAGACTTCCAGAATTTTTCTCTCTCAAGAGATTTAACCGAACACTTCCTTCTTTTTGCTACTTCCTACCCTTTTATTTTTATTATTATGTTCCTGATGCTGTATTATAATTTGTTTCATATCTACATCTACTCTAGACATTGAGCTTTTCCTGGGATGTATATCTTCTCATCACTGTATCTATCCTATCTAAACCTACCTAGTAGATACTTGCTTGATACATTTTTAAAAATTTGAGCTGAGAAGCTGAAGCCCAGGGTGAATGCTTGTTAGGGACCACGCTATGGTGGAGGCAAAGTCTGGACATAAAAGAAGGCAAGGATCTCATCTCATCTCTGGGCCCCTCTGCACTCCCATGTGGCCTTGGGAAAGTCACCTAACCTCTCAGAACCACGCTTGATCCATTCAAAAGGGAATAGATGATCTTATCTGTCCTTTCTACCTGAAGACTAGGCATGAGGTTCAAGTACAATAATGATGGTGAAGACATGATTAAACAGAAAGCCTTAAAACTTCCAGGGGCCTATTCTGTTCCCTAATAAGCAACCTTGATTATCTAACTTTTCCTCACACATTCTATTTGAAGAATCTCTGTATGTCACCCTTGATAGGTCAGGATTCTCCACTGCCCTTGCAGCTGGGAGTCCTCAGGAGAGGCATGCTGCTGGATGCACACTACCCCCAACATGAAGTTCAAGGAGTCTTGCTTTGTATCCAGCATTTAATCACGTTTAGTTGGAATTTGTGCTCATTCGTCCTCTGCCACATACTCCAAGTGAATTGTCCTATCTAGATTTTTTTTCTTATTTAATTTCATACTATTTGTTTCTGACTACTCTTTCAGTCTAGCAAGGTCATTTAAAAGCCTGGTCATATTAGATGTGGTACAAGTCGATCTTTACGTATGACTGCATATATATGTATGCATGCATATTTTTTTTCTCCCCATCTTGGCAATGTTATTTTGAATCTGACCCAAAAGTAAGTCCAGTTTCTTTTATTTTAAATAACAGAGGTCATGTCCAAGGTTCACACAAAACGTCAGTGTCTACAAGGAGAGAGGTCATGGGATCAACTGTTCTAACAATCAACCAGTCAATTTGATGAAACAACTGCTTTTTCATATTTTTCACTGAATTGACTGGTAAGCTGCCTACAGATGCAAACTTGAAAGGGAAGACAAAGGGAAAATGTCTTGGAAAAAACTGGCTGTCACTGAACAGAAGACCTCCACAAAAAGGGAAATTGAAAGTAAAGGCTCTAGCTGGTTTAATGAGGTTTCCAGTTCAGTGATATAAACAGCCTCTGTGGCCGTGACAGGATACTCACAAGGACTTCTTGTTCGACGACTTACTGAATTCTCTTTCTGTTAATTATTGCAATGGATTTGAATTATATTGTGTTCCATGTTAGGGCCTTCCATACCAGTCATATTTCAGTATCTGATAATCCATGTCTAGTAGGTTTCAAAACCGGTGCAATATTGTTACAATATATTTTCCTTAAATTCAGTTAAAATGGATGGTTGATCCTTTATGAATGACGTGTTGCATAGATGTCATCAAGCTTTCCACTTGGGATGAGATTAACTGAGTTAGAATACAACACGTTGGATTATTCCTTCAAGCCACATCCCACATATACAGATGATTTTGGAAACACTGATTAATATAAGTGCAGTGTTTCACCTCAATATGGCTGTATTTTAAATAAGTTGTTTAAAATATTTAAAAATGTTTAGAAAAATAACCTGCTTTATGTTGTATTTCATCTGTACCAGGGGATGGGAGGGGTATGTCTGCTTAAAACCAACTTTTGCACGTGCATTTCTTTCTCACAGAAGCAGAAAGTATTTCCTTGATATATAGTCATGAGTTAGTAATTCTTTAATTATTATCATCCTAAAGTGGAAGTAATATTTTTGGTAGGGTGAAGAAAAATTCTGGGCAGAGTAAGCATTGGCTGCCTGTATTGTAAAGGTACTTATAAAGAAAAGATATTGCATCTAGGCAATAAAAGAAAAATTTTGCTAGTTGCGGATAGTAAAAACAGTACTCATACAGTAATGGCCAACTGGAACCCTAAGGCTTTCTGGAATTGAGCAATTTTAGTGATAAATGCCTTTAGAACAAGGGAGGAAAAGTCTCTGGTGTTCTTTACACCTGCATATGACTACTCAAGTGGCTTCTCTCAGAGAGAAGGAAATATCAAGGTCCAGTTAAATGTTAGAAATAGAAATGCTATTTATATCATTTTTTGAAAGCCAAAATGCAATACTCTCTTCACTCCTTTTCAATTAGACAACTTCTCAGTCCTGGCAAACTATGGGATTTGGCTTGCAAAATATTTTTCAAATGCATCGTCCCTTTTCTCTCTTATCTCTGTTCCATCTGGGTTGGAAATTTTGCACATGAACTCCTTCCATTTAATCAGAATGTGCTTATCTTGGACAGAGTCTATGCCCCTTCTCCCACTTATACACATCTACAATTTGCCACGAAAAATGAATAAAAGGGACAGAAAGATAATATCCAGTATGTCTTCCAGCTCACATTTTAGCTTTTAGGATGCCCCAATTTCCATAGACACTCTGCACATGATTTAGTATTTCTTTTTGTGGACAGCTGACATAATCATTTGAATAATTACGGTGAAGACACCTTTTCGGAAAACAAAGTCAATGAAAATTTTAGAATGTTGGGATTGAGGATGCATCTGTACAACTGAACAATTTAGACTGACCTGAGTAATAGCACCACCTCATATCCATCTAGCACTTTACAGTTTATAGAACACCTTGGTTCCTCATGACAATACTTTGTAGTGAGGAAAAAACTAGAATAACTTATGATATCTTTACAATCTAGAGTTATTCTATTTTTATGACTCCCTGGCTGGTTATTTGAACACAAAGTAGAATACATCATAGCAAAGACCTCAAAGAAAGAGGCAAGATGGAGAGACAACTTGACAGATTACAAACACACACACACGATAGACACTGATTTCATAGGGTTGTTGGTGGCAGTAATACTTGTCTCTATGTTTTTTATTATCGTCATTTCAAAAGCTTTGTAATTGCTCTTCATAAGAAAATATTCTCATCAAAACATCCTGATGGGTTGTCAGTGAATGACTTTTGGTCAAATTCATAAGCATGAATTGTAGCTATTAACAATTTATGTGCCATCTGAATTATCTTTAATGCTCTTTCAAAAAAAAAGTCACCACTCACCTTGGATACTTGGGGCCAACAATGTATTTTATTTTAGAAAAAAGCGTCATGAGGAAACCAACAAACGTCATTGACTTCTGGTAGTTAAGGTCTACCATGTTGCTTTGGCAAGGACATCCCTAGTGAAGCTTCTCCTCTACTGACCTGTAGTTTGACTGGTTCATTGTAGCATATTTACAGAATCAATTAAATTTCAGTTAAAAAAATGTTTTTGAACAATTAAAGGTGATTAAAAATTTTTTAAAAAATTAGAAAGATGAGGTAAATATTGGATATTCTTTGGGATAATTTTTATAAAGACAACAAAAAACACCATAGGAATTATTATATTAGAATTATTTATTACTTACAGCCTACATTCTTTAGAGAGAGAGAGTGTGTATGCGTGCGTGGTAATAAAGCAGTTAATTTATAGACCATAGAGTTGAGATATATTTCTGGAGAATATCAGCCCAGAAATAAGGTTTTAGGAGAAAATGGGTTTAATTTCATAGGTATAAAATACAATATCTGAATCTATGATACAGTGTGGCAGTAAGCTGTAGGTAGGTATAGCTGAAAGCTACACCTGGCACTCTTTATAGACATAGGTATTTACAACAACGAGATACAATTTTGGAAAGGAAGTTGATTAGACATGATCATGATACACCTGAGCAATTTGCCAGGTAAAACTCTGTCTTCTGAGTCAAACCAGCTGGGAGATTCAGAAAATGATTTGTGTATCAAGTCTTATCCTGCCTGAACCCTACTTTGAACTAACTACATAAATAATGCAGAAGTGAATGTTTAAATTATCTAGACAAATTCCCATTTTATTTTCAACATAGAGACTTAGTCTTATGTATTATTTATATTACTATAACATATATGCAATTTAGTATAATTCAGTCCCAATAATATACTTGATCAAATGTTTTAATTTGTGATACTTTAGGAAGTTATACCAGTTTTAAAGCAAATTAAATCAGTATCTTACATACTTATATATATTTCTAGAGGAGGAAGATGAGTTGTTTTCAGAATGATTCAACCTAGATAAAAATAGTTTGAAAAACTACAGTTAAATTGAATTTCCATCTAGAACAGTAAATCAAATCATATAAATATTTCAGATGCTCTCTAACATTTATTTTACTTGTTTGTACTCATTTAATTTTGGAAATTTGCCTGTTTTAAGGATCTCTACGGAAGAGTACATATAAATTTAGTTTAAACTGATTATGTTAGAAGAAAGGTTTATAATTTACTACTGGGAAGTATTGTGATACCAAAGAGATTATTGTATTATCATTGTATTACCAGGATTTACAGCTTTTGTTGGTAGACAATGCCAACCCAAATTGTGTCTTCTCTTTTTTGTTTGATTTAAAACCTTCCTAGGAAGTTTGTCTTCCAAACAGCATAAGAGAAATGATTTGGATAGAAACAGACATAGGTATCATAAAGACAATTAAGCAGATACATTCTTTAGTACAAGTATATGTAAAACAATTTAACAAAGTATTTTGGTAAGTAATGTTTTTCTTAATTAATTATTAAGTAATTATTAAATGCCACTTTTATTTGAAATCTGAATTATGCATTTTGTTTTAGGGCCATGTCATTTTGTAAAATGAGTTATATCTGGGTATCTATTTTCTTTCACTAACTATATGCCAATCAATGAATTTGGCACGGGAATTGCAGTAAGAGCAAAACAGACATGCTCTCTCCTCGGAACTCATGGACCAGAGGGAGAGACGGACATAAAAAGGCCTCCTTTATGGTCTTTATGTATACCAAATTCTTTCCTGCCTTGAAACTTTTTCAATACTCTTACCTCTGCCATAAATGTGTTTTCTCTTTAACACATACCCCCTTGTCCCAGTCCGTCATATATATATTTTTAATCTCAGCATTAATGCTACTTTCTCAGAAAGGTCTTTCCTGATTCCTTAGAACAGGCCTCCCCACAAATCCCTTTTCTTTCAATGAACTCTGTTTGCTTTATTTTTTATTTTTATTTTTTATTTTTAAGTTTTAAAATTTTGTTTTATTGGTGTCTTACTTAGATTACTTGGTCACTTTCTTCTTGGTATGACACAAGTCGTATTGTATTGACTTAAACTGTCACCAGTAGGGATTGCTTTAAAACAGTTATTATAATTCAAGATTTACATTTGTTGTGGTATATTTGTCTATTTTCTGTCTTTCCCATTAGATCATAAGGACATAAATAGTAAGGGCATAGAATTTGTCTGTTTTGTTCACCAGTGTTGACTATCATCTTACAGCATACCTAGCACATAGTAGGTGCTCACGAAGTGTGTTGATGCATGCATACAATAATGCTGAAAATAACATAACTATATGATGGAGATAAATTCTCCCAGAGAAATATGGTACCATGAAGCCATACGGAAGGGAAGCCGACTGAGAGTATCAGAGAATGTTCTGCAGAGAAAATGAGTGGGAGAAGGGAAAAGTGCAGAAGAAATCATACGTGCAAATTCCTATATGGGAAAAAGTACAGTTTGTCTAAGGTGCTAAAATAAGACTAATGGGTCTGCATCTCAGAAAAAGGGAGTTAGGAGTGGGACCCCAGGGCTTGGCAGGGGCCAGATCACAAAAGGCCTCATTGATCATTTAAATGCCTTCATTACTCAAGGAAAAGTGACAATGGCTTTAAACAGGGAGAAACATAACCCCATTTGAACTTTTTATAGAAGCACTCCAACTGCAGCTTGAAAATTGATAATTTGGGGAAACCATGAATAGAAGAAACCAGAACAATTAGAAGACTAGTTTGCCATTTAGCTAACGGAAAGGGATGTCTTAGACTATAGGAGAAGCACTGGATTGGTGACAGGAGATGCATTTAAGATAAGCAGACTTGTTCCCAGCTTGGATAATGTGAAAGGACGGAGGAGACACTTCAAAGAAAGGTCTCTCTTCTGCACAGCTGGATGATGATTATGCCATTCTCTGGACGTTAACTCTGGAAGAGGATTAAGGCTGGAGAAGGCCAACTCTAAGAGTTTGTTTGAGACATGGTAAGTTTTAGGTACACATAGGAGATATCCAAATAGAGAAGGACGGGGTAGTTGCATGCAAGAATCAGAAAGTGAGAAGTCAGAACTGGAGATGAAGTTTGTGAATCATGCATATTAGGTGGTAAAGAAAGCAATAGATATAGATTGGTTCACTTATGAAGGGACTATTGGATAAGGGTAGAATGCTAATACTATATATATATGGAATAAAACCAGGAGAGTAGGTTGTGTTACTGGAGCCAAGGCAAAAAGCGTTTCAGGAAGAAAAGAATGGTCAATAAGATCAGTGACATGCAATGAATGTTAAAACATGACTCTCAGATTGAATGGTCTGAAAATTATCTGTCACATTAGGGTGTGCTATTACGGGGACTATTTTGGGCTTACATCAGATAGGGTGTGTTGAGGAGCGTTTGGCTTTGTGATTTGTGACTAATATGACATAGTTGATACATGTAACCAAATGGAAATAAACAACTGAATTTGAACATATTTGTGATCTATAAAGTTGACGGGAGTTTCTGGCTTATAGTGAGAAAAAGATTCATTAAATTTCCGTAATGGAAGAGATGATCTGTTCTAATCCAAGCCCTATTTTAAAGATGAGAAAAAGAAGACGAAGAAAGAGTCCAGGCACACTTCCAAGTTACATTCATCCACAGAGTCTTAAATAGAGACCAGGTTTTGCAACCATTAGTTATTTTTCCCCTTCACTACTGTTTATCTCCCATGTTATATATTGTTTGTGAATTTGTCTTTAGACAGATCCAATATCCACTGTGATTTAGGCCAGCATGCATTTCATGGCAACACGCATTCCTTCGGAATGGCAAGCCCAGTTTGCAGCACACTTTGAAGCTCCAAACCAGTCTGCATTAGGGTGCTTAGAACGTCAACTGTAGAAAGAGAAAATGCCCCCCCCCGCCTCACCTAACACTTTAGAGTTCATTTGTGATGGTTTTACTGGAAAACACACTGAAAATGGGTCAGTGGATGAGGAAGAAACTTGATCTATGATGTGACTTTGCTGTTGTTTATATCCTCTTTTCTAAGATATTTTTCTGCATAAGACATTTCCCTATTTCCCTAAGGGACTTTTATTATCAAACCTGCCGATTTAACCCAACTTAAACTAGAGCAGTTAATAAGGAATTTGAAGTCACTGAGCTGGAGAAGTCCAACCGTGTTACTTCACAAATTCTATCTTCATTTTACATGCAAAAAAAAAAATTATTTTCAGAGAAAAATGTTTACCCGTCATGCTACAACTGTAAAGCAATGATAACAAATTTCACGTGGCACATGAAAATCAAGCTTGCTACTCTAAGGCCACACATAAGAGAAATATTATCCTGATGGCCTTTGCATGACATGGAACAGGCGCCAGCCACATTTCTTTTTGCAGTGCCCATCAAAGTGCCTGGCATTGTGAACACTTAATGCACAATCCGTTAAAGAGATAATAAAATACATCGCCACACTTAAAGTCCTATATTTACTTTAATTCCATCTTGCCTTATATCTAATGAAGGTGTATTTTCCGAATTGTGACAGGCAGGGCTAATCATAAGAAAAGTTTGTAAATCGTGTTAGTGAAAAAGAAAATTTAAGTATATCATTAAGTTCCAAAACAATAGAAGGGGCCATATAAAACATTCATATTTATTACCACCTAGAAGCCACAATTCTTCCAATATAACTCATTTTCCAAACTGCAAGGAAATGGCTCACATTATAAAATATGAATGATGACTTTACAAAAAGCTCTGTCTTCCACATAAAGTATAAGTCTTATATCTTATGTTTCCAAAAGGGCATTCTATCTGCTCTTTGATTTCATAATATTTCTGGGAAATAAGTCCGATTCAAACAAACCTAGATTCAGGTGAGTGTATCAGAACAGGCAGACCGAGGCATGTTTTCAGTGGGTAGTTCACATGAGAAGTCTTTAAGGACCGTAAGTCATTATCATCAAATAGCTTTGATTTGAGCACCTTCTGTGTCTAAAACACTGAACCAGGTGTTGGAGGTGATTTATGGGGCAGTGTGAAAGACACAGAATCTGTTCCTAATTCAATTTTGGAGTAAAAAAAAATATGTGATAGTAATTTGGGAAAATGTAATGACTACAAAATACATATCAAGGGTCCCTATTGCATATTTTGATATGATTTCTGGTAATCAGATTTTAACCAAAGCAAGAAATTTTGGAAACACAGAGTGCTCTTCTAAACTTCGTCCAAAAGCACAAACAGAGCATGCATACTGACGTGCTGAATATCATACGGTTTACTCAGAATAACTCTGGTCCAAGAAAATCATCAGTGGTCTCAACTGTCTATTTTTTCCAAATCAGCAATTCTATGGTTATGTTCTGAGGAACACTTAATAGAAGGCTTGCGGAGCAAAAAGTTACATGTTCACGTAATTTTATGAAAGGCTGCCTGTTGGACTATCTTCTTGGAATTTCACAATGTGGCTTAATAAGGTTTCTGAGAAGTCCTGCACAAAAGGAACCCATTTGATTGTGTCTAACTCAGCATTTCCCAATGAAACATGGAAGTTTTATTTTTCATTGACCATTTACTAACATCCCGGTGAACTCCAGTTTTAAAAGTGTGGCTCGATACGTTGCCGCAATGATTACGGTTGCTGTGAAATCTGTTCTGCGCTGGGTAGACATTGCAGCACCCCAGGCGCAGGCTTTGATTTACAAGGCTGCAAGCACAATCATGGGTAATGTGTGGCCCCTTTGTTATAATTGTAACACACACCGAGACACACAGACACACACACCACGGGTCTTTTCCAAGGTGTCCACCACCTCTTTGGTCAAAATTTCCCTACGGACAGTACTGTAATCCAGGACATTTTGAATCCAGATTGAACTTGATTGACAATGGATATGCATGTTAAGAAATAATAATAGAAAGCAACGATAGATTCATTTTATTCTTTTTCTTAATTCTTCCATTTCAAAGGAATTGTTAGTAGAAAACTGCTTCTTTGAAGTATGTTCTGGAAGTCTTTATTGTAAAATGAGGTCATTGCTAGTTCTTTGCAGGCACTGGTTTCTTTGTGACCACTCTCTTCCCCCACCTCTAAGTACTATGTTATGTCTGCTGCAGATGTTTAATACGTTATTACTACATTGATGAAACTGTATAAAATTTCCATAATTCTTGTTAACAGCCATTAATATTTATTGAACTGTTTGCTTTTATATGATATTTTACTATACTTTTAGATATATAGGCTTTTTAAAAAAATAGACTATTTTCTAGAAAAGTTGAAGTTCACAGAAACACTGAGTAGAAAGTTCAAAGAATTCCCATATCCCCCCTGCCTTACACATGCACAGCCTTCTCCATTACCAAGATCCCCCACCAAAATTTGTTACCATCGTTAAATCTAGACTGACACACAGTTGTCACCCAAATTCCATCGTTGAAATTAGGTTCCACTCTTCGTATTGTACATTCTATGGGTTTGGACAAATGTATAATGCCAACTGTCCACCATGTTAGCCTCATAGAGGGTAGTTTCACTGTCCTAAAAATCCTCCGTGCTCTTCCTTCCTCTCCACTACCCCTGGCAACCGTGACCTTCTTACTGTCTCTGTAGTTTTGTCTTGTCCACAGTGTCATAGGGTTGGAATCTTAGTAATGCATATTTAACGCTCCTCCATCTCTTTTCATGGTTTGACAGCCCATTTATTTTTAGTGCTGAACCATATACATTGTCTGGACGTACCACAGCTTATTCATCCATTCACCTACAGAAGAACATCTTTATTGCTTCCAGGTGTTGGTAAATATAAATGAAGCTTCTATAAATATCTGTGTGCAAGTTTTTGTGTAGAAATAAATTTTCAACTCCTTGGGGTCAGTACCGAGGAGCGTAATTGCTGCATGTATGGTGAGAGGATGTTAATTTTTGTAAGCAAGTGCCAAACTTCCCTCCAAAGTGGCTGTGATTTTACATCTCCACCGGTAATGAGTGAGAATTCCTACCGCTGCTCGAGCATTTGGGGTTATCAGTGTTCTAGATTTTGTTCATTTTAAAAGATGCATAGCGGTATATCATTGTTGTTTTAATTTGGATGTCCCTGCAGTCACATGATGTGGAAGAGATATACCGGTTTTTAAATCAATGATAGGCCTCTTATAATATAATAATATATATGGAGGTAGCCATTTGGGTTCAGACACGACAAATAGAAAAAGAGTCACTGGACTGAGAAACGACCTATAGTACACGGAAAGATCCACATTCCCAATGGAAACACGTTTGTGGCACGGTGGAAAACAGATTCAGTCTTTTACACTGAGAGAGTAGGGATCTATAGCTTAAGGAAAGGCATTTCATGAGCTTGTCATAGATGCCAGATTTCTACAAAGAAGGTGTTAAAGGCTCACTCTGGGTCATCTAACACTGTGTCCTGGCTTCTAGTTCTAGCTTTTTTTATTTTTTCCTTCCCACTTTTAGGATATTTCCTCAAGCTTCTATGTCCTTGTCTGTGGTATGGAGACTATATCATCTGCCCCTTTGTTTATTGTGTTGCTCAAAAGAAGCCGACACAGCTAACATAGATGTTGGAAGCAGCTCCAGAAAGAATGGGCATCAGACCGGAGTAGGAGTGCTAGGCCATCGTTTATGAGCCGGTGGCAAGGCCAGGGTACTTAGCCATTTCAGCCTCAGTTTCTACGTCTATTAAATGAGGATCATACCCACCGTGTAATCTATTTTGGAGACTGATGACATTGCATGCGAAGTACTAGCACGTTTCCTGTGCATACAAGAGGAAGTTATTGCTAGGACTTATAATAGATGCGAAAGCACTTTTGTTAACCGAGATAGAAATAAAATAAAATTAGCAACAATTATTATAACACATCATCATGTTAGAATATTCTCCACTTTATTTGAGTAGCCTTTTATGCAGTTTGACAGGTGAGAAGAAAGTTGCATTTGAATCCTGCCTCCNTCAAAAGAAGCCGACACAGCTAACATAGATGTTGGAAGCAGCTCCAGAAAGAATGGGCATCAGACCGGAGTAGGAGTGCTAGGCCATCGTTTATGAGCCGGTGGCAAGGCCAGGGTACTTAGCCATTTCACCCTCAGTTTCTACATCTATTAAATGAGGATCATACCCACCGTGTAATCTATTTTGGAGACTGATGACATTGCATGCGAAGTACTAGCACGTTTCCTGTGCATACAAGAGGAAGTTATTGCTAGGACTTATAATAGATGCGAAAGCACTTTTGTTAACCAAGATAGAAATAAAATAAAATTAGCAACAATTATTATAACACATCATCATGTTAGAATATTCTCCACTTTATTTGAGTAGCCTTTTATGCAGTTTGACAGGTGAGAAGAAAGTTGCATTTGAATCCTGCCTCCTTGCTTATTCATCATATGATCTTGGTTAATTTCACCCAGCACTTTCCTTGGATAATAAAGGGAGTTAATATCACTTCAGTTACAGAAGTCCTTGCAGGTTTAAATGAGGTAATATTTGAAAAATTCTTAGCACAGTGCTTAGCTGGCAGAAGGTATCCACTAAAAATTAATTTCCTTCTTTTTGTCTTGGAAACTAGTGTTAGTTCCATCTATAGAAATAACAGAACCATGAGAAACTATGGACTCTGGGAAACAAACTGAGGGCTTCAGAGGGGAGGGAGTGGGGGAATGGGATAGGCTGGTGATGGGTATTAAGGGGGGCACATATTGCATGGAGCACTGGGTGTTATATGCAACTAATGAATCATGGAACATTGCATCAAAAACTAAGGATGTACTGTGTGGTGACTAACATAACATAATAAAAAAATATTATAAGAAATAAAAAGAAATAACAAAGCCAATCTTGCATTTTTAGAGCATCTACCATGTACTCAATCTCACTTCAAAATCAGAGTGGATTTTCTGTTTTCTCTATTTCATTGGAAAAGAAAATAAAACTTAGACAAGTTTAAAGACATGATCAAGAAAGGGGGCCTGGAATCTTGTGTGATGGTTTTATCATATTACAGTGTCCTCTGGACAGATTCTCACAGCGTTATTATTATGGGAGAAGTACATAGAGTGTTTGCTGGATATTCTGCCTATGCAAACATGGTGACCGACTTTCCAGAGAGGCAAATATTGCGAGGTATTATTTTAAATATATATTTTGGAATTCTGCAACTTAAGTAAAAACCTAAGAAGTTTCAAGGGATATCTTTTTATTAAGAAGAACAAGAGAGAAAAATTTTTTTTAAAAAACCCCAAAAACCAAAAATGTATTCCATCTTAGGGTACAATCCTTCACATGTGCCAGAGATCTATCAGAACTTCCTCTTTGGGCCAGACCAAAGAAAGACTCTGTCCAAGACGCCAGAAGACACCAGAGGGAATCGTATTAATGTGTCAACCGGAACTACCAAGGGCCAGGTCCTTTTGCTCATTGCAGGGCATGCAAAGATGAAAGAGGTTAAGTTTCCTTCCTAAGAATAACCGGCTTGCTGAGAAAGAGGGATGGACAGCCAGGTACTAAGCTACTATGCAGTAAGCACTCTTCCTCCGTGCAAAAGTCCATTGCAAGAAACAAAATCCTATTTGTTGAGCACTGGGCAGTTAAGTTTTGCAGTTTCCCTTCTTGCATTCCTCTGCTGATGCTGTGAGGAGGGTATTATTGTTCAGAGAGGAAATGGAAAGGCAGAAAGGTGAAAAAACTTGCCCAAATCATACAGCTAAAGAGCACTCAAGCCAGATATTATGGAGGGCTGTTCAGTTCCAAGATGACATGCCACCATTCACAACAAGGAGATCTGAATGACTTCAGACGCGGTTCTAGTTTCTCCACCACTTACTTGGTGCTGGGAAATACAGCTCGGCGTTGGCCGCCCCAGAAGGAGGAAATGTAACGTCATTCTCACGTTACTTTCTATATATTTAGTAAGTAGATAATTGACTCACGAGAAACTCCAGTAATAATTGTCCTCATATTTATCACTGAAGGCAAGTTGATTATGATTTTTGGAAAATATGAAGTAACGTGTTAAGGAGTCTAATTTACTCCAGCTAATATTACGCAAGCCTTAGAGCTCCTCATTACTTTTTAGTTCCAACCATTTACTTTCACGGAGAACATTACCCACCCGTGTCGGTAGATCATTTTCTATAAATTATGTACAACACAAGTAGCAGTGTATAATACCACTACTTAAATAAATATGTATTATTTATAGTGTCACAGGTGAAGTATTGAAAGAAATGATACAATTTGCCAAGAATCCTATTTTGAAAATAACTTGTCCAGAATGCTGAACCTGTGCAATACTGGCTTTATTCTGCTGTTTAGATTTTTTAGTAATAAATGCGGGTTATAATAAAATATTTCAAATAAACACTGCATTATTAATGTACCTTGTACTTGCCCTAGGGCAGCAGAGGCATAAATGGTTCATTTAAATTCTGAGCTCTTCCTGCAACACACACAGTACTTCTAATCGCTCTCAGTGTAAAGACTGTACCTTTATTGTTTCCACTCCTACGGGAAGGCTACACACTGATGGGACACCTAAAGTATTTAATGCTTTGCCACCAAGTATAAATCTTTTGCCTCCTACTTCAGTGCCAGGTATCTATGGCAAAACTAATCATATTTAGTCTTGCTAGTGTTTCCAAAAGAAAACACATACAGGTGAATTTCTTCTCTAGTTCCATAATCTTCTTGTCTTTTTGTTCTGTGTTTTTTTCTTGCACTGGGTTAATAACAATCCATTTTAAATGGCGACAAAATGCATGGGTCTTAAATTGTGTGATAGATCATATCAAGGCCAAGAGAATTAATATAACAGCATTGCTTTGTGCTTTGGGACATTAATAATCTAGAATTACCAGAGAAGAAAACATGATAACAAACTGGTCACTCCAGGCAATTACTTTTTACCACAATGGGACTAAGGGACAGAACCCTTTTACCTTCCCATTTTTCAAATTCATATATGTTACATTATGTAGTTTCCATTAAATATTACCTTGTGGTTAATTAAAAATTATGAAATGGTATTCATTCCAAAGTATTAATCAATACTTGCAATCCATTTACCTTGACTGTGGAGATCAATTTCTAGAAGTCGTATTATAAGCTGTTTATCGTCTACACTTTTCTTGGCTAAGAGATTCTTTTGGATAATCTAGGAAAAGCAAACTTCATATCAAAATTAGAAATTTTTAACTGCTTCTTTACAGAATAATCATAAAATGGTTCTTACTAATAGCTTTCTAATAAAGCCATCTTTTACATTCTCTTTAATGCAGGGTTTCAACTTAATGCTGCTATGTTGAAAGATTTCAGCAGGTAGACGCAGACTTGAGTTCTCTTTAGAGCTGTTATCAACTAAGAATTTCATCACAGTCATAACATTCTCAGATGGAGTGGGCTTCATCTGTGGTCTCCAAAGTCAAGGTGAGATGAAGCCACTGAGCAGGTATCCAGCTGTGCCCGGCAATGCACAGACATTTCTCCAGGTTTGCAAGTCAGAAAGGGAGCACAAGCCATCTGTCCTCTTAAAGAGGTTTCTTGTGTGGTGGGTGAGGATGCCTGACCCAGCTTGAGTGATTCTCAAATCTGAATGGAGAGACGAGGGGAAATAGCGAACAGGGAAGCAGACAATGGGAGGGAACCGGTAAAAGTGAATGAATAAGATTTATTACACTTCCCCATAATTCCTGACAAGATTCTATCCAAATATTACCCCTTAAAGGGTGTGTGGAATAGAGATACGGTTTTGATCTCCTTAACAAGTAGGGAATTTAGAGTAGTCATTTCGAATGCGTGGTCTCTGGAGCCAAACAGACTTGGTACAACTCCCAAGAAATCATTAAGTAGCATAGGACCCTGAACAAGTTACTTAACCTCTCTGAGAATCCCTTCATCAAATAAAGGTGGATGATAATTATATTATTTCTCAGGGTTATGGTGATGATTACATTTATTAGTATGTGAGGAGTTTAGAGCAGTGTCCAGCATTTGATGGGTCTTCAATAAATCTTAGCTATTATTATTATAAAATATCCTTGGCAATGCGAGGGACTTAAGCCTTTGCTGCCTGATCAGGGCTGGATTTTTACTGGCAAAATCTTTCTTAGGTATCCTCTCCATTCTTGACAGTTCTGCAAATTGTGAGGAAATCTCAATCACTCATCATTTAGCTATTATTGGTGGTATTTTGAGCAGAGCACTTCCCTAGGCAATGGGTTCGTTCGTTCCTTCCTTCCTTCCTTCCTTCCTCCCTCCCCCCTTTCCTCCCTCCCTCCTTTCCTCCTTCCCTCCCTTCCTTCCCCTCCTCTCCCTCTCTTTCTTTCTTTCTTTCTTTCTTTCTTTCTTTCTTTCTTTCTTTCTTTCTTTCTTTTTCTTTCTTTCCTTCCTTCCTTCCTTCCTTCCTTCCTTCCTTCCTTCCTTCCTTCCTTCCTTCCTCTCTTCTCTTCTCTTCTCTTCTCTTCTCTTCTCTTCTCTTCTCTTCTCTTCTCCTTTCCCTATCCTTCCCTCCCCCATCTATTATCTATCTATCTATCTATCTATCTATCTATCTATCTATCATCTATCTATCATCTTTCTATCATGCTCTTAAGCACCTTGCTATCAAGGAGAAGAGACAAAAGAAAAAAATGTCAAGCTATTAAAGTGTAAGTAGGGTTTAATTTTCTGATAGTATGAGAATTGAAGTCTTCGAGTTGACAGATAGGTAGGAGGAAAAACAAAGCATTCCAGGGAGAAGGGGCAGAAAGAGTAGAGACAAGGAGAAGGAATTGCTAGGGGTTGGTATACACTCTCCAAAATCCATATGTCAAAGTTCTAATCTCCAGTACCTAAGAATGTAAGCTTATGGGCAAATAGAGTTGCTGAGATATAATGAGTTAGGATGAGATCACACTGATGTCGGGTGGGCCTCTAATCTAATATAGCTGGTGTCCTTATAGAAAGGGGAAATTTGGACACAGACGCACTGGCATGTGAAGACTGGAATTGCCTCCACAGTCCAAGGAACTAGCAGAAGCTAGGAAATAGGCCTGGAATAGAGCCTTCTTCTGTGCCTTCAGAGGGAGCATGACCCTGCTGACACCTTGATCCTGAACCTCTGACCTCCAGAACTATGAAACAACAAATTTCTGTTGTTTGAACCACTCAGTTTGTGATACTTAGCTATGCAGCTCCAGAAAACTAATACAGGAATAAAGATGGAGTATGCAGAAGACTGACCTAATTTCAGATTAATGGAATTAGTGAAAAAGTAAGCCTTGTAAGCCTGGAAACAACCATTGAGAGATAAGTAAAAAAAAAAAACAACAACACAGAACTGTGGGCTTTGTTTTAATGTGTGTGTGTGTGTGGGGGGGGTTATTCAACAAATATTTGAGCATCTACTGTCTATATGCTGGGCATGACTGCAGACACCGGAGATACATTTGGCCCAAAATAAAATGATCATATATATATATAAATTGGCTTTGTGGTGCCTATGTTCTAGTTCATGCACACACACACACAGAGTAAAAATATTTCTTCATATGAAATATTAAGTGGAGTATATAAAAATATATAAAATATATAGGAAATGTAAGACCAACAAAAGTAAAATTGTTCTGTGGAAGAGGTAAGTGGTCAGTGTGGAGACGGGATGAGTGGTTACTATTTAAGCTGCACATCTCATACCTCAGTGCCCCAGTGACAGGTCCTCAGACTCTTCCCACATTTGTAGAACTTTCTCTGAAGACGACTGACTGTGAGCCATTGTCATAAGCCAATGTCAGTGGTGATGGATTCTTGAACAGAGGAGGAACATCAGGAAAAGACTAGTTTAGAAGAACCATCTGGTGGTGACATACAGGATGGAATAGGGTGAGAAGAGATGAAGAAAAGGACAAAGTAAGAGGCTGAAAGTTAAAAAAAAATAGTAATAATGATGGCCACAGCCACAGTGATTTCTTGATGGGGCATTTTGGGGAGTAAGACTTATGGAGAAGCATATGGGATTTAGGAAGAAACAGACTTCCAATAATTTGTCCTACAGATGTGTGCAAAGATGCATGTCCGGCAATGTACATTATATCAATCTTTTGTACCAATAAACATTTTAGCACTCATCAGAATGTGACCATATGGCTGTATCTATTCAGGAAGATATTTTGTGGTCATGAAAAGGAATGAGGTAGACCTTTATGTAGCGATCTGGAAAGGTCTCTCTATTGTTCCATGAAAGGACTGGTGTGGAAGCAGTGAATGTGGCCGGGGCGGAGAGTGGAAGCAGGTCCCCTCCAGTGCAGGCAGTGATGAAATGCATTCTCTGCACCTATTTAAAAACAATCATGAAAGAGACTATATCCTGTGTGCATTTCGTTATCACTGGGCACTGGCATTTCTTAAATGACAGTGATAAAATACTTCTTCCTGAAAAAAAAAGTTTGAAACAATGCATGCAGTTATGGTTGAGTTTTAATAATCTATATGCAAACTTCAAAATAGTACATTTTTATTACTTATTCCTTAATAAATCTTGTGTTATCTTTAAAAGTTAATTCAGAGAACTTCCAGTGATAGAGCTGACCCTTGACTCAGCAACATACGTTCAATTTGAGAGTAAGAACTCCAATTCTGTTTTTTAATCTTTTCAATCACTGTGCTATCATAGTTTATTTTGAATCTACTACGTAAATGTAGGGAGTGGGGGCACAAACTGATTTCAGGGAAAGCTTGAACAATTCTGAACCACTATGAATTTTGAAAGTTCTTACAAAATATGGCAGAAATTTACAATGTATTTTCTGGTGAGGGTATTTTAGTGGGAAATTTTTGACCACGTGTATATCAGAAACATGCTAAAATCTATCCTAAAGGGGAAAAAAAAAGACATGGAAAAGATTGCAAATTCTGGAATTTTTATGAAATGAAATTTTATGAATTTTTGCCAGACTCTCTACAATTAAGATTTTCCTTAATTTGTGTATATATTGTCTTATGTGAAGGAAACCTTTCAAGATTAAAACTAACAAAAAGTGTACCTCAGTCAACAGTAAGTGAAGATAGTTTGACAAGTCTGGCGATAGTTTTATACAATTAAACCTGACAGTGCAGAACTGTTGATAAGTTCACAGAAGATAATGCTGGAAATAGAACTATTCACTACTGTGACAGACCAATACGTAGGTATAAGTTTTGTGTTGTTTTTTTTTTTTTGAAGAACATATATGCGGTTAAAATATTAATTCACTATCTTCTTTTAATGTACCACAGTATTTATCATCTTATTTTTGGATTTTTACTAGCATGACTTATATATGTATATACACATATATATGAAGTTTACATATACATTTTCACATCTTGTATTTCTTTCTTGAGCATTATTATTACTTTTTACTTTATCATTATTATGAAAAATAAAGGAGGATGTTTAAAAATATCTTCAGGTATCCAATGTGCTAGGTTTCCATGTCTCTCTGCAGAAGACTGCATATTTATAATGACTTCATCCATTAACAAATATATATGCATGTAATATATCCATTCATATTATAGGTATAAATGCACACATGATATTTGTATTGATGCTCAAATATGTGTAGAACATTTTGGAGGGCTGCACCAGAAAATGTTTCTCTCGGGGAATGGAATTAGGGGAAAAAGATAAGTAAACTTTCAGTTTTCACTTTGTATCTTCTGTTCTATTTGCATTTTAAATGATGTTTATATATTATTTTGATAACTTTAAAGACTAGTTTAATTTCTAAGAGAAAATGAGCTAACATTTAAGGGCTATAACGTCCCAGGTACTTATTCAGAAGTTTACAAAGGAGACAATGTTGTAGGGCCTAAGAGTGTAAGTTATGAGCTCCCTCCAGTACAGTCTGGAACCATCCAGAATGTACTGGATGCTGTCTCACCTACTTGAGCTGCACTGTCTGCTTCAATGAAATGGGAAGAATAATACCTAATAGAGCTGACTTGAATATGAAATGATTTAACCTCTATCAAATATTTGGAATAGTCCTGGCACTCTCAATGTTACCTACTAGTAGGATTATCTCACTTTAAAAAAAGAAAATAATAATAATAATTAAGGTCCTTAGGAAAACAGAAGTAGACCAACAGCTCAGAAGGCAAGTAATTGATATCACCTCGGGGTTCTTCCTGTTTCTCTAGCAGAAGTATGAGGCTGACAGCAAAAGTGCGGAAGGCAGGTGGTCAATGTGTAGGCGGCACGTGAAAAGAGAAGTTCCAGAGGGTACCACTGACATGATGGGCAATGGAGTCTTGTATGGAGGCTGAAAATGAGGGGTTATACACTCAATTTCAGCCCTGGAGCTGTTGAAGTGCTGTGCTAGCACGGTGTGGCCAATACTAGAAGCCGAGCGGTGAACTAGAGAATCTGTAGAGAAATCTGTGACGGTAATGGTGATCACTGGTACAGGCTATCACTCTATGCACTCTTCATGTTTTAATTCATTGAAACTTCACCACAGCAGTCTTCTAGAGTAGGCACGATTATGATCCCTATTAAAAGATGAAGAAACCAGGTACAGAAATAGCAAGAAACCTGCCCCAGTGTTCAACTCCAGACATCATTCTCTTAACTGGGACCCTAAATTATCTGAGTGATATCAAGGGATTATTGTGTTCAAGGAGTCAGAAATGCCATCTACCTGACAACTGAAGTCATTAAAGAGAGCGGTGGAGGAAAAGAATAAAAAGCTGAAATTGTCAGAAAAGATAAGAAGAATTGCTAGGGGAGGCCCAAGATGACATTGAAAACTGAAAATGGATTGCAAGGAAATCAAATCCTGGAAACTGAGGCAGGGCGGTCTGTCAAAGACTGGGGTAGTCATGAGTCATGGGGGATCAAGGAAGAGCTGACACTCCCTTGCACATTTCTTTCCATCCTGCATTCCCTGCCTTTAGGGGGAATGCTGGAATCAAACTTCACACTGCAAATATGGTCCCTTAATTCTGAAGGATGTTCTCCCCATCCTTGCTTGCTAAACTCACATGGCACTTTGAGGCTAAGATAGAAATTCATGGTCCATAAAACTTTTCCCAGTACTCCCATTTGGAACTAACTTCCACAACTTTGAGTTCCCCAAACTCTGTTTTATAATATTTTCCCCCCTAAAACTATAAGCTCATTGATGAGAATGGACACAAGGGACATGATGTGTCCAGGAGAGATCAAGAATGGAGCAGTGGAAAGAAGAGAGGGAAATGAATTTGAAGAAAACACTGGAGAGTCTTCAATTATTTATGCTATAATTTTGATGAATTTTTAACGCCATTATGTTAGAAGGCACGACTGCCCCAAATCCATGTGCATTTGGAGAAATTCAAGCAGTTGCTGCTGTTTTAGGGAAGGGAATATACCGAGCCCAGGAGAGAGCCAACCTCCATTGCTACCAACCAATGGCCTGTGGAGACAGTCAAACTAGGAATGATACCAAATGACTGGAAGGCACTTCAGGGACTGAGAGATGAAGCTTTCCACATGGAACACTATCCAACCCCTTAGAAAATGTCCATGAGGCAGAACATTTATTTGATGAGGTCACCAAAAACTAGTAATATCTTTTTCAGATCTCGTTGAAAACTAAGTTTTAAATAATTTTGCTAGTGAGAAATCAGTCCGGAATAACAGAAAAAGGGAGAACAGGAAAACAAAGACTTGCTGGCCAATGTATCAGTACTGGGTGGGTTCTAGGCTTAGGATACTTTCCAAGCCCATG